>NC_085877.1:19296123-19301123 GCF_034702125.1 Engraulis encrasicolus | reverse complement strand
TCAAAGACACAACACCAAAGTGCAACAGTCACAAACACACGCACGCGCGCACGCACACACGCATGCACGCACACACGCATGCACGCACACACACACACACACACACACACACACAGGCACGCACACACACACACACACACACACACACACACACACACACACACACACACACACACACACACACACACACACACACACACAAAGACATACGCGCAACTGAAGCTCAATGTTCCCTGCAATGGGCCGAGCCGACATCATCATTTACCTGAGACACACAAACACACACACACACGAATGCACGCACACACACACACACACGCAGTCTCCTCTGTTCAAGTCACTTTCTCTATGTTCTTATCTTGCAGGCACACAAGCACAAATACGGTGCACACCGCATTCTTATAAGCGTTCCACCTCTTAACCCAACAGTACACACACACATACGCACACACATACGCACACACATACGCACACACATACGCACGCACGCATGCACGCACACACGCACGCATGCACACACACACACACACACACACACACACACACACACACACACACACACACACACACACACACACACACACACACACACACACACACACACACACATACACACACACACACCGTGAGGAGCTCTCTCCTTCCTTGTCCTTATCGAAGGCATGCGCCTACATGCACGGGCACACACGCACACGCAAACACACACACACACACACACACACACACACACACACACACACACACACACACACACACACACACACACACACACACACACACACACACACACACACACACACACACACACACACACACACAGACACACACGGACAAACACACAAACGCACACACACACATGGACACATACAGGGACACACACACAGGGACACGGACAAGTCTCCTTTACCCATCTCCTTATCCAATACAAGAGCGATGGTGTTTCCACATCAGTGACCACAGACACCGCCACATCAATACGGATACGCTCCCTTTGCCCTTACAGAAGGGCCCACTGTGTGTGTGTGTGCGTGCGTGTGTGCAGGTGTGTGTGTGTGTGTGTGTGTGTGTGTGTGTGTGTGTGTGTGTGTGTGTGTGTGTGTGTGTGTGTGTGTGTGTGTGTGTGTGTGTGTGTGTGTGTGTGTGTGTGTGTGTATGTGTGTTTCTACGTCTGTGTGACTGGCTTCACTGCCCAAGGCCGAGAATGTAATGGGACAAGTAGAGGGCAAATCTGAAATGTTCCAGAGTACACTACACTGCACTTTGCGGTTGAACCTGTCTTGTCTACCTGTAGGGCCGCTGCCAGCTTTGGTCTGGGCCTGGAACAAAGTCATCTGAAAGGCCTCCTGAACCAATACATACATGCCCCCCCCCTCTCTCTCTCCCCCAAAGAATTTACCTGTTTGTCCCACCGTGACCACACCCCCCCCCCACCCCACACACACACACACACACACTCACACCACGACCACACACACGCCCCGTTGGCTTCCCCTCTGCCTGTTTATCCATCCGCCCAAACTACCTCTTTGCTCTACAGTCTTCCTGTGCAGTAGAGAATAGTTCAGTGTAACTGAAAGTCTTTGGACTGTGCATTTCAGTCATAGAACATAATGTAAAATTTCACATGTGTTATATTGTATCTACTTTATTATTTTAGTTGATATTCATGCAAACAATACATAGTACTGTGCAGTACCCTAACCATACTCCTAAAGCTAAATAAATGGGTGTACTAGTTATAGCATATAATTATAAAAAGGCTATGACCTATGACAGCTCAGAAATATCACACTTTTGGTTTTTCACCAAAGATCCTTGAATGGAGCAAGAAGACTAACAGGCCGGAAAACTGTTCCATGGCTGCCATGTTGGAAAGCTGACTGTGCCTGGTAACTGACAGCAACTGTCGGAGTGGGATGGATGGGGAGGAGTCCTTGCTTGGCTATGGCATCCAATCTGGATTATCAATATGGTATCCAGGCCCTGTCATGGTCTAATGGTATGGCACTGGGTTACTACGCTGGCAACCCGGGTTCGATTCCAGTCCGAGTCATTTGCCCAACCTTCTCCGTCTCTCTCTCTCCACTCATTTCCTGTCCTGTCCTGTCACAACAAATGCATAAAAATAAAAAAATAAAACACCAATACTAATATGGTGTACAAACCAATTATGATGTGAGTCAACTATCCTGCTCGGTCAAAAGCATTGGTTTTCCTGGAAGGTAGCATCATGGAAATGGAATTCTTCTGGAAGCCATCGTCGTTCCTTGCTGCAGTACCACCTCCTTCATCTGATCATCATCAGAGACAAATAAACCTTGAGGCTGTGCCGCTGTTTCTGTGCAATATTAGAGCTAATGAAAATCAGAATGACTCTGTAATAAGCCCCAGTAAAACAGAAAAACAGCACTGGGATCACAGCACACAAAATGAAGCCCAGCTAATTAAAATGTAACCTAATGCATCTTTATAGTGGGACAAATAACACTGTGCGGCTGCGGAAGAAAACAAAACAAAAACAAAAACTAAAACACTGAAGACCGAGGGCAGCTGTTTGTCTTTAATTTTACCGAGTTATCCCCGATTGGAGCTCGAAGACAACTGGGAATATACAGTATCATGCGTCAACGATACACATAAATGCAATAACCGTCTTGACATGGTTATTGTTTTGGCAATATTGTTTTATATTCAAGCGAACTTAGTAAGTAAACTACAGCATGTGGATTAACTAACCAACCGATCACCAGAAAGACCGGCAGGCAGACAAACAGACAGACAGAATGATAGACAGACAGACAGACAGACAGGTAAACAGGCAGGCAGACAAGTAGACAGACAGACACACAAGTAGGGAAACACAAACACATAAAATGGATGTCTGGACACACAGAACACCAGACATACAGAATGCTAAAACCAATGTACACCCAAAAGACAGCCGAGGCAGCCACACAGACATGAGAAACACTGTCTGGATGAGTTATAGTTCAACTTCTGCACCATCTGAACAGATAGAAAACTCTGGCTGGCTGACTGGATAATCAAAAAGTCATGAACAGATTTCGATGTAATTTTGTGGAGTTGTTGAAAATGACTAGAGGAACAAGTGATTCTTTTTTGGTGGTGATTCGGATCACGATCGGAAACCAGGACTTTAAAAAAAAAAAGATTCTTCACCATTGCAGGATAGGGTGAATTTTGACATTTGAGTTTCTAACTCCACAAAAAAAGGCAGAAATACTTGAAAAACCAGGGTGCAACATAGTCAAATCCTCTATCAAACAGCTTCCTTGGCGGAGGTCTGCACTCTCTGAGTGCATTTCTAGTTCATATTATGACAGGTGACATATAGCCTTACAGCATCATGTACATGCGCATGAGAAATGTGCTATTTTAAGTATACCAAAGCACACACATGACCGAGCACTAACTCACACGCATGGCTCATGACACATGACTACATCTGCATACATTTTTTACCATATCTTTCGAAGCACGCACACACACAAAAACCCTTTCTCTCTGTCAAAAACACACACACACACACACACACAAACACACAAACACACACACACACACACACGCAAACACACACACACACACACACACACACACACACACACACACACACACACACACACACACACACACACACACACACACACACACACACACACGTACAAGCACACACACAAACACACACACACACACACACACACACACACACACACACACACACACACACACACACACACACACACACACACACACACACACACACACACACACAGACAAACACAAGAGTACACACACATGCACACACGCACACACGCACAGACACAACCTTACTCAAGTGGAAGTGTTGTGACAGGTGTCGTGTTGTGTTATGACCAGCAACACCAAATGAGCCCCCCATGACATGACATGACTTGCATGTCTGTGCCACACTACAATGCAGGTTAGACACACACGGTTAGACACACACGGTTAGATTCACACGCATGCACACACGTACGCACACTCACGGACACAAACACGCAAGCATGCACGCACAAACGTACACATACACACACAAACACACAGATGCGGGCGCGCACACACACACACACACACACACACACACACACACACACACACACACACACACACACACACACACACACACACACACACACACACACACACACACACACACACACACACACACAAACACACGCACGCACGCACGCACACACGCACGCACGCACGCACGCAGTGTTTGATGTCAAATCATAGGGATTTGTCTTGGTTGCTGTCCAGGGTGCTGAAACTCCATAGCAGATGCACGCATACACAGAACAAGACCCAGAAGGGATACGAAGACATGTGGAGAGGTGATAGATGAAAAGATGTGAGAAAATGGAAAAGTAGAGAAAGAGAGAGAGAGAGAGAGAGAGAGAGAGAGAGAGAGAGAGAGAGAGAGAGAGAGAGAGAGAGAGAGAGAGAGAGAGAGAGAGAGAGAGAGAGAGAGAGAGAGAGAGAGAAGACAAGAACAAGATAGGCAATGGGGATAGATGGGGCCGAGATAGGAATATCACAGGTTACTCTGGAAGCAGAAATCCTAATCAGAGAGGAAAAATGGAGAATATCAAGCAGAATATCAACGAGGAGCAAAACAAACGATGGAGAGAGAGAGAGAGAGAGAGAGAGAGAGAGAGAGAGAGAGAGAGAGAGAGAGAGAGAGAGAGAGAGAGGCCTACTGAACGAAAGCACAATCTGCCAGAGGGTGGAAAAAAACGATGGAAGGATAGAGAGAATTCACATGCATGCAGAGAGAGAGTGAGAGAGAGAGAGGAAGAATGTAGCGAAAGAGAGAGCGGAGGGATAGAGTGTTAACGGAAAAAAAATCCCGCCAGCACAAAGATAGAAATATCACAGGATTGTATACGGACAAATAAATCCTAATCAAGATAAACCATGGGACCCCTACTGTGTGGAATATCTTTGTTCTCATCTTC
>NC_085877.1:19288623-19291123 GCF_034702125.1 Engraulis encrasicolus | reverse complement strand
GTTTAAATGTGGATGTATCACACACGTTTTTTTTTCTTCCAGATAAGAGCCACTTGCTAACTGAACAATCTGCGAGTGGTACCCAGGCATGTTTTAACTGAACACAAACCCGAACGCAACGATATAGGCTACGCTGACAGAGCATCGACATTATTACAGTGCTTTAGGGAAATGGCCATAACAGTGCTTTTGGAAAATGCGACTATATCATTTTAGTGTTTGCTAAATCCTTGGCTTGCCCTGTTGTTGTCAGACTGTCAGAACTTTGAGTGCTGGTTGGTGCACTTTACGCAGCATTATTGTGAACACTTTTTAAATAACACCTCAGAAGTGATCCTCGCCGCGCCATGCAAGACTTTTGTTTCGCGAACGCAGTTGGGTGCGTGATTTATTTCCCCATGTTTTGACTATAGAATAAGATAAAGTTAGGTTGGTGTGCTGTGCTCTTGTTTGCTTAGCTTACATGATTGCACAAGTCCATGATCGCTATGCAACCATTACAAAAAGCGATTATAACACTGACCTTACAAAAATGACTAACGTTGCCAACCTTCTCTTCAATGCGGTAATCCATGCCGGGCTGAAGTTTATCCGTACAATCTGAAGCAAGTGCTGACGCCGAGTTTCTCACATCTTTTTTAGACAGTATCCCATCATCAAACTCAAAAAATATTGACCACCGTTTTCACTGGTGGCACACAACCAGAAGCATCTGACTGAAATGATTATTCCGAAGACCTCCGATTCCTACGTGCATGCAGAGGCGATTCTAGGCTCAGTAGGGGGGCCACGTGAAAATTAAAAAGAAAGAACACTTGTAACAAATCGCCACTTCTGTTCCCCAGCTACAGTCTCGGGGGGCCCAAGCTGCCTGTCTAGCCTGGTGACAGTATGCATATGCGCCTCTGCTTGCCTACGGATGGCGAAATGCATCAAAAATACAATTGATTGTCTCAAAATATCGTTTCATATTTTCCAATCTCACGACGTCCGGGGCCCCCTCTAGTGGCGGGGCCCGGTGCTGCTGCACCGGTTGCACCATAGGATAACGCGGCCCTGGTCCTGGGCCCAGGGAGACAGAGGGCCCAGAATTGGGTACCCTTAGTGGGCCCTTTCAGATGACTCTGTCCTGGGGCCAGCGAAAAGCTGTCAGCAACCCTGATAGACGGGATACTGTATTTGCAGACAGCCACCATACCACCATGCCAATGTCAGAATTCGTTTCTATGGGCAATTTATTATTCTCCTCTTTTGTAAAAAAAAAGCCTTTGGTCTGATGTTACAAACACAGAGATGTTTAGCCATAACAAAACTTATTGTAAGTTTGTAATTCTGTGGTTGGGTTGTATTGTATTGGCATTTTTTAGCCGCATATATCAGGTACAATCACAGCTACGTAATGCCCATAAGTGAATTCATTATTGGTATTTATTGTACAAACAAATGGTGTTTCTTCTACAATCCAGTTGAAAAAGTCATTTAATCCATACAATAGTGGTGTTAGCTATGATTGCACCACTCTGATGAATGATACCAAATAAATATAAATGCCCAGGGTCTGTGTGTTGTTGTTGGTATGTCACGCAAGTGTGTGTGTGTGTGTGTGTGTGTGTGTGTGTGTGTGTGTGTGTGTGTGTGTGTGTGTGTGTGTGTGTGTGTGTGTGTGTGTGTGTGTGTGTGTGTGTGTGTGTGTGTGTGTGTGTGTGTGTGTATGAGAGGGAGAGAGAGAGAGTGAGAGAGTGAGAGAGTGAGAGAGAGAGAGAGAGTGAGTGTGTGAGAGAGAGAGAGAGAGAGAGAGAGAGAGAGAGAGAGAGAGAGAGAGAGAGAGAGAGAGAGAGAGAGAGAGAGAGAGAGAGAGAGAGAGAGAGAGAGAGAGAGAGAGAGAGAGAGAGAGAGAGAGAGAGAGAGAGTCATGGGAGCAGTGTCCGCAGCATGTCTCAGAGGTAATTAACGAGGGTGGGTCTGTTTCGCTGGAGCACTGGCAGATGGTGGGGCTGCAAGTTCACCTGTGTGTGTGTGTGTGTGTGTGTGTGTGTGTGTGTGTGTGTGTGTGTGTGTGTGTGTGTGTGTGTGTGTGTGTGTGTGTGTGTGTGTGTGTGTGTGTGTGTGTGTGTGTGTGTGTGTGTGTGTGTGTGTGTGTGTGTGTGTGAGTGTATGTGAGTGTATGTGTGTGTGTCCCCATCTTCAGAGATGAAAGTGTGGATGCCTATACACGTGTGTGTGTGTGTGTGTGTGTGTGTGTGTGTGTGTGTGTGTGTGTGTGTGTGTGTGTGTGTGTGTGTGTGTGTGTGTGTGTGTGTGTGTGTGTGTGTGTGTGTGTGTGTCTGGGTGTCTGGGTGTGTGTGTGTCTGGGTGTCTGGGTGTGTGTGTGTTTGTGTGTGTGTGTGTGTGTGTGTGTGTGTGTGTATCTGGAGATGAAAGTGTGGATGTATGTGCCTATACGCGGGCATGCGTGTGTGTGTATGTGTGTGTGTATGTGTGCGTGTGTGTGTGTGTGTGG
>NC_085877.1:19273623-19276123 GCF_034702125.1 Engraulis encrasicolus | reverse complement strand
CTCTCTCTCTCTCTCTCTCTCTCTCTCTCTGTCTCTCCCTTGCTGTCTCTTTCTCTCGCTCTTTCACACTTTCTGCCCTGTCTTTCTCTATGTCTTTCCTTCTCATCCCTCTTCCTCATCTCTTCCCTCTGCTTCTCTTTCTCTCTCTATCTTCTACCTCTTTCTGTTTCCCTCTCGGTCATCCATCCGTTCTCCCTCTTTTTTTCATCTTCTTTTTTTCTCCTCAACTCTTCTCTCATAATCTTTGCGGTCTCCCTCTCTCTTTTTCTATGAGTTACTCTCTCTCCTCTCTCTCTCTCTCTCTCTCTCTCTCTCTCTCTCTCTCTCTCTCTCTCTCTTGCCCTTTTCAAGGCTGCTCTTTTCATTCCCTCCTCCTTTCAGCCGTCCTGTTTCTCCATTCTCCCTTCCCACCTGTCTCCTCTGTGTCTTCTCTTTCTCCTCCACTTTTCTCATCCACTTTTCTGCCATCCATTCAGTACTTGCCATTTTTCCATCTACTCCCGTCAAGAATTACTCTCTCGCTGTCCTGAAGCAGTGTTTCCCAACCTAGGGTAGGCTACGTGTACCACTAGGGGTGAGCGCGAGCACACTGCAGGAGGTACGTGGAAAAATGAACAAGTGTATGGAGCATTGAGATCTAGAGCATATTAGGGACGGGGACAGGCATTGGAAATTAGCCAAAGGCTATACATGCTATTCTGTTGGGCATGATGTGTATCTGTTTCTACCAAACAACCAAACTGAACTGAACAGAACTATGGGGGTACTCAGGGTATGACAAAAAAGGTTCATGAGGGTACGCAAGACATAAAAGGTTGGGAAACGCTATCGTAGAGTATCATAGAGTATGATTTAGATATAGGACAGTTGCACATGTTCATTGGTTTGTTGGTTTGTTTGGATGTTACGATGGCTTCCATGGTGGGTAGGCTAGCACACGTAACCCTTGTATGGAGTTTGTGTCTTTGAGACCTGTTTTCAGTTTTTTTTGGCCTTTTTTTTTTGAAAAACAGCTATTATTCTTTCTTTATTATTCTTTCACATTGAGAGACACTGGCCTTGGCTCATTTTCAGTGAGGAACATCAATCTGAAAAAAGAAATTGCTAATAAATATGTGTGTGTGTGTATTTGTGTGTGTGCGCGCATACATGCGCATATGCGCATACAGTATGTATGTGCATGTGCATGTTAATGTCCGTGCCTGTGTGTGTGCATGTGTGTGCGTGTGCATGTGTGTGCGTGTGCATGTGTGCATGTGCGTGTGCAAAAAGCCAGACGGTGAGGTGAACATGGAGGGTGTAATTCATAATGAGCGAATATGACAGAGCCCATTTCAGCAGAGGATAAATGAGGAATAGGTGGAGCGAGAGCACAGTAGCAGCGGAAATTAGAGGAAAGAAGAGAAAAAACCAGGATAGTGTGCAACAACAATGAGTAGAGAGACAGAGAGGAGCATGGCTGGATTGGCCATAAGGCATATAGGGCATTTGCCCGGTGGACTGTTGATGATTTTGGCCTGGCGCTCCCTGGTATGAGTCCTGCACGCCACTACAGCAGACCCCTTCACAATAGTCAGATATTTATACTAACCCAATATTGTATGCCAGTTAGGATCAAAATAGCTCAAATTAGAGGACTAAAATTTGGTCAAAGGCTTAATTGTCACTGTCAATGCCTGGTGGATCGGTCTTGGCTTTAAAAAAAAAATGCCCGGCCTGGTTTTTCAGCCCAAGCAGCCCTGGAGAGGAGAATGAGACGGAGAGAAAGACATAAAATGAAAAAAAGATAGAGGTGAGGACATTCGACAGGAGGAGAAGAATACGGGAGAGGAAAGAAGGGGAAGAGAGGAGGACACAAGTAGAGAGCTGATGAGGGCGGAGAAAGAGGTGGAGGGGAAGAGAAAGAGAGAAAGGAGAGACAGAGACAGCCCCTTCTCTCTCTCTCTCTCTCTCTCTCTCTCTCTCTCTCACTCACTCTCTCTCTCTCTCTCTCTCTCTCTCTCTCTCTCTCTCTCTCTCTCTCTCTCTCTCTCTCTCTCCCTCTCTGCACATGGCACAGACAGGTGCATGTGTCCATAACCTGGCGTCTGCAAAATGAACAGTTTTCAAATTCTCTCTCACCTCTGTTGCCCTGCAGGCCCAGTGTGTCTGAGTATGGTATTTAAGTAAGGGTGTGTGTGTGTGTGTGTGTGTGTGTGTGTGTGTGTGTGTGTGTGTGTGTGTGTGTGTGTGTGTGTGTGTGTGTGTGTGTGTGTGTGTGTGTGTGTGTGTGTGTGTGTGTGTGTGTGTGTGTGTGTATGTGTGCGTGTGTGTGTGTTTGTGTGTGTGTGCGTGTGTGCGCTTTCCCCCCTTCTGTGCCACAGGCTGACTCCAGGCAGCTCAGCATAATCCCCTAGAGAAGAGGCAGTAGCTCACTTAACAAACTTTTAACTTCCCTCTCTTAACATTTCACACCTGTGTAGTGTGTAGTGTGTAGTTTGTGTGTATAGTGTCGTGTGTG
>NC_085877.1:19251123-19261123 GCF_034702125.1 Engraulis encrasicolus | reverse complement strand
TCAATTTGATTTCCCTCTTCACCTTCCTCATCTCCTTCTCTCTCTCCCTCTGTTTCTTTTCATCCCTCTTTCCCTACCTCTATACTCCCCCCTTCTGTCGCTCCCTTTTTTCTCCCCATCTTCTTAGTCCCTCTGAAGTCTCTCTCTCTCTCTCTCTCTCTCTCTCTCTCTCTCTCTCTCTCTCTCTCTCTCTCTCTCTCTCTCTCTCTCTCTCTCTCTCTCTCTCTCTCTCTCTCTCTCTCCTAATTCATCTCCTCTTTACTCTCTGCTCTCTCTTCCACTCTTTCTTTTCTTCTCATCCTCTTCTTCTCTCTTTCTCTCCATCCATTCTGCTCTACTTTGCACCTGTCCTCTCCCCGCCTCTTGTCTTTTCTCGTCTCCTCTCCTCCTCCCCTGCTCATTTCCACTCTTCCTTATTTGTCTGTTTCCTTGCGTATTTTTATCTTGATATCCTTGTTCTCTCTCTCTCTCTCTCTCTCTCTCTCTCTCTCTCTCTCTCTCTCTCTCTCTCATCTGTCCTTGACTCATTCTCCGCTCTCTGTCAATTCTTTCTTTCACTCCGTCTATGCTCTCTATCTCCCCTCCCACTGACACCTATTTCCCCATGTCTTCCCCTCTGTCTCTCTTAGTCCTTGTCTGTGTTTCATTTTCATTTTTTCATCTCGTCATCTGTCTATCCCTCCGCCTCCGTCTTGCTCCTTCTCCTCCCAGTTTTCTGTTGTGTGTTCTTCCCTTTCTCTCCTTCCACATCATCTTTTTTTATCTCTCCATCTGTCTCAGCTATCTCCTTTCATCTCACCCCTTCTCTTCCCTCTCTTCTTCTCTGTGTTCTACCACTCCTTTCCTCCACCATTATCATATTTTTTCCACTTTCCACTGTCTATTCACCCTCCCCACACCTCCTTTTCCCTTGGTGTCTTCCTCTCCTTCAGCACAGTCTCTTCATCTGTCCATCTATCTCTCTCCATCTCATTCCTTCTCTTCCCTCTCTTCTTCTTCTTCTTCTTCTCTGTGTTCTACCCATCCTCTTCACTATCATCTGCTTCATGCCCTCATGTAGTGGTTCCCAAACCGGGGGTCAGGACCCCCTAGGGGGGTTGCCAAGTACTGCAGGGTGGTCGCAGAGGGAAGGGACTGTCTGCATAAACCCTTGAATAAATGCTTTTACAGTTTTTCTCGATTGGTTTGGCTAATTTCTTGAAACCGAGATGACATTTCTATAAATTTTGGCTAAACATTCTTACACTTCTGCGCAACAGTTCAGATAACTAGCAAAATGTCATATACCTCCCAAAACAGCTCATTCTTGCATCAGCACTAAACCTTCTCCCACATAAATAGTCAGTACCATAAAAATGGTATATATCCTTCTCAATTGGTTTGGCTCATTTGCATTCATTTAGTCATTCTGTCAAAATAAACTGGATGGTTCAGCATAATGCCATGGATCCTCATCACTTGTTCATATCACTACAAAAACAGTTTACCCATGTGTCGAAACTAAATTCCTTCCACAGAATGCCGTTTGAAAAAATGTCAAGAAATTACAGTTTTTCTCAATTGGTTTTGTACATTTCTCACAACAGAATAATCATTCTCAAAACTTCTTGTTCAATTGTGACTTCCTGCCGTTACCTGTGCACATGGTAAAAAACGTTTTTCATAGTTTTCAGCATTTAGCAAATGCTTTCGTCCACCATGCAATGGTTGTGTACAATTCTCAGCTTTTTCGTACATTATCAATTGCTTTTGTCATATCACTCAAAAAGCTTTGTCACTGAATGCATGAAACTATCGCACCCCCCAAAATATTTAGGCCTAGGTCATAGTTTAAGTCTTGACATGCAAACTGATTTACCAATTTCCATTGGATTTTTGTCTATAAATGTGATCTGAATTGGTAAATTGCTCACAGGTAAATATTGTATCTCTGTAATCAAAGGCAGTATAAGGGATAGAGAAAACAGGCATACAATACAACAGTAGGCACTGTACTGCATTATATTACTCTTTGCCTAATGTGGCCTTTATAATTACGCTCCACACAAAATTACAATATTTCCCTATAATTTCACAAGACAGTAAGTGCACTTTATACAGTATCAGTGTATTGTTTCAAATTTATTTTGCTTTACAGTTCTATTTTTTTTCACATGGGCTTGCAAGACAAGTAAAAAGGGATGGTAGAGGGCGCATTTTGACACCTCAACCAGAGTGTGCTTTTTTTCCTATTTTGCAATGAGAAAACCTATCATAGGTCATAGTCTAAATGTATATCTAGGACAATCTTATCTGATGAATGTAATATAAAGTCGAATTTACAACATTTCCCATCCAATCTAAACAACATTTTGCTTCAGAAAAGATCCTCAAGAGTGTACTATTCAATTGACAACATGACAAATCGATTTGACTAGCTTGTCCATACACGGACTACACTATGACACAATGACTAACCATTCTGCTGGCACTGATACGTTCATTGACACAAAAACTTGGGTTTTGAGCAAGAGACTCGGTTTTGCAGGCCATCCACGGTGTTTTGCCATTTGTTAAAGCTGTTTTGAGAATGAATATTATGTTTTGCAAATTGCGAGAGAGATTCGAGAAATGTACAAAACCAATTGAGAAATACTGTAACCAAATAACAGAGGAAACTGTAGTATACACGGTTGTAAAATTATTTTCTACAAACTAGTAAAGTTACAATACCATCTGGCCTGTTGAACACTGTCATGAATTTACTGTTTACAGTAAAGAAATTCTTAAAATATTATGTCCTTGACTGTTTTGACAATTGTGTAGACTACTTTGCATATGATGACTCACACAATGAAATCATGCTGACATGTTTTGGAGAGGGCAACCATTAGACTGAGAATTGTCTAATTCGTTTAGATAAGACAGGTCAATTTATTTGGAAAATGTGCTAAATGTATGCTCAATGTGTCAACTGTAGGTTACTTGTATATAGCCATCTGCCGAGATGTACTAAACATTTGAGACATGTACAAAGCATTTGAAATTTGATAAAAGCCATGAAAAATGTCATTCTGTTGTGGGAAATTGTAAGTTGGTTTGGAGATTTGTCTGTGTTGCTTTGAGAATGTCATCTCAGTTTTGAGAAATTAGCCAAACCAATCGAGAAAAACTGTATTACCCTTCTATGCAGTGGTGGAACAATTGCACACAGAGCCCCAGGGCAAGACACTGTCAAGGTCCCCATACAACTTCCCAAGGTTACAGTAAGGCCCCCACCACCAATAAAGGAGGGCCCTGGGCCCCAGGGCAAACTGACCCCCCCCTCTAACAGCTCCACCCCTGATTCTATGTATTCTTAGTAACAATATTCCCTTCAATGGGTAGGCTAATTAACATACTTATCATTAAAGTTTAACAAAAAATATGTTTTTGTTGCATTTGGAAAATGGAAGGTGTGTGTGTGTGTGTTTGTGTATGTGTTCTTATGTCCAAAAAGGGGTCGCAGCAGAAAAAAAGTCTGGGAACCACTTTCCTCATCTATCTATTCGCCTCCCTCCATTCTCCTCCTTGTCTTCCCTTTCTTCTCCTCCTCTGTGTTCTACCCATCCTCTTTTCCACCATCCACTCTATTCCCTCATCTGTCTATTCATCTCTCTCCATCTCATTATAGTTCTCTTCTTCCGGTCTCTGTTCCACCCCTTGTCTCCTCCAGCATCATCCACTGTCTGGCTTTTTGTCTTTTTGTATCTCTTCATCTGAATATCCATCTCCCTCCATCTCACTCACTCATTCCTTTTCTTCCCTGTTTTTGTCCCCGCGTTCCATCCCTCCTCTCCTCTCCTCTCCTCTCCTCTCCAGCATCATCCATTCCATCACACACACTTCAGCTCCTTGCCTGTTGCCATGGAGATCTATTGAACAGACACATTTCCAACCCCGCGAGACCTTCCTCCCCTCATTCATACCTGACACTCAAGCAAACATGCACGCACGCAGACACGCATGCACGCACGTATGCACGCACACATGCAAGCGCACATGCATGCGCACATGCATGCACGCACAAATGCATGCGCACACAAATTCATGGACGCATGCAAGCACACACACACAAGCACGCATACATGCACACACACACACACACACACACACACACACACACACACACACACACACACACACACACACACACACACACACACACACACACACACACACACACACACACACACACACACACACACACACACACACACACACACACACAAACACATCATCGTCATCATCTGTCTCAAAACACACAACCACTCTCTGATTTTGCCTCTAGTGTTATGCGTGCATGTATGCACAGTAGGTACAATCTGTGCATGCGTGCCTGTGTGTGTGTGTGCATGTGTGCGTGTGTGCATGCTTTAATGTGTGCGTGCATTCGTGCTTGTGTGTGTGTGTGTGTGTGTGTGTGTGTTGTTGTTGTTGTTGTTGTTGTTGTTGTTGTTGTTGTTGTTGTTGTGGAGTAGCCTAGTGTTATCTTGAAAAAGTTTTGCTTTTCAAGAAAATCTCCATGGAACAATTTCCCCAAGCACTGCCATCCTTTATACAGTTAACAACATCTTGCATCTTGCTTTAAGTGCTCGAAGACCGTTTACACATAAAGACCGTCTGCACATAAATTTCAATTTCCACTAAGCATCTTTGCAGCAGTTAGATATTTCCTCCAGCTGACATCTGTGACTTCTCTCTAATTCCATTTCCTAAACAACTGGATGTAGTAAATGCTACAACAGGTTGTTAACATTAAGCACGCCACAAAATTAATTTAATTCAATTCAATTTAATTAAATTTAATTTCACACAAGGGCCCCTATTAAAGATTAATACACCACTGCAATCTAATAGCTGTGTAAATACTAGTGATGCTGTGGAAGGACAATACATATAAACAGAAGACTACAAAAAGAGGATGTATGTGTCTTTCAATTAAAGTTGGTGATTGTTCATGAATAATTTTTACCACTGAACTCAGTGCAGTGGAAGTTTAGAGTTTAAGACTGTGTGCATTGTTCAAATAATATGGCGTTGAGACGTATACATGTATTGTGTCTGCTATACATTCAGCCAGACATAACAGCCATGTTATTTTGTCTAAATCTGTCGACCACTATGTCATCTGCATACACATCACACACGTTCCAGCCACAGTTGAAATATTCTATTTCTGGATCTCAAATGGTGCACTTGTGCACTTCGGGCACTATGTTTCAGTGTATAACTAATACATCATATGCATTGGAATATGAACAGGGAAGTGCACAAGTGCACTATGTGAGGTACATCATATCTGGCATGATTCTTTTGTACTTGTTCCTTGGGTATGAGGGGAGTGCACGGTGGTGTTTCTGCCAGACAGATGACAGAAAGTCCTACTCAAATATCCTTGAGGCGAATGAAATGGATTACATGGTCGAAAAATTAAGGACAGTGCGGAAGGACGGAAGTAGTGTTCCTTTGGTGCCATTTTGGTAGAATGATTGGGGGTGATATTGTAGGGTTTAAGTTAGCAGCCTCTTCATGCAGATGGGGTCGCTGGCGGGCCTATTCACTATTTGCTGAAATACTCAACTACATAATATTATGACAGTACGACAGCCTTCAGTAATAGATTAAGACATAGCCATTCGGGGCTGGATTGGCCATCTGGCATACCGGGCATTTCCCGGTGGGCCCTGCACCGTCGTGGGCCCCTATTTTCAGAAATGTAGAAAAGGAAAAAAAAAACAAATTTGAGTCAGTTCTGCATCCCTAATATGAGGGGCCCCTTTAAGCCAAAAGCGCTTGGGCCCTATTTCTCCCCCAGTCCAGCCCTGTGGCCATTACAATTTTGGTGACAGTAAGGCTATAACCTAGGCTCTGCACTAAGGGGTTAATGACCAGAGGTGTCAAAAGTAAAAGTGGATGTAGATGAATGATGTAAGGACAACACAAGTACATGATATTACATAGTTGTTGCACCAGATAGTCCATTGTGTCTACTAAGGTAGATTACTGAAAAAAAAACCCATAAAAACCTACAAAAAACCTGCCACAAATATGATCCAAGCAGCACAGCATCAGCTGATCACAAGACAGGTACAATAGGTGAGTTATATGGTATTGGAAAGATGATGATGTTGATGATGCTGATGATGCAGCTGATGCGTCTGCTGCTGATGATGATGATAGGGATGAAGGGGGGCTCTACAGCGACCATGGGACATTAGGGGGATGTTGGGAAGGATGCAGCTGAGAGTAGGGATGCTCAGTTGCATTAAACTATTTCACTTCTTTAAATATTTATAGGGTGTCGTTGGTAGACTTATTATTAGGTCAAGGTGGCATTTGTTCAAAAAAGGTTGAGAACCACAGCTATAGAGTACACAAAAATGGCATCCATTCAGGCCATACTATATACATACTACTATTCATGACATACATGTAAGTGAGCTGTCTTGCTCCCCTCGAGGGTCTCTGGTTTTCCTATTTGCATAGTAACAACGTTTTGCATTTGCAGGACAGCACTCATCACCACCACCACCCCGTGGGACAGCAGCTTTGTAATAGGCAAGTGCTTATGTCAGTCCAAATCTAATTTCACTTTTACCACTCCCTACTCTCACGTCTACTTCAGTGTTTCCTATATAATCAATCCCACAAACCACTGAGGGACAAAAAAAACAACAAGTGAGATTCAAATAAGAGTCTGTTTATTTCTCCTGAGAGATGAGGTAAAGACGTTTGACGAGATAGAGACAGGTAATGTTCCAATGGGTAATAACACAGTCCTCACCACCATCAACAAACGTGGTTTCCTTCCTGCTTTTCCTCAGTTCATAAGCATTTGCTTGCTTGTGTATTTCTGAAACGTTTCAGTGGGCCTTTCCCATGCGGCATGTAAATCTCAATTTGTCCCTAGAATACTTTAAATAAACCAATCTGTAAATGTCATACTCTTTTTTACAGTGAAAAACACCAACACCCTAATGTCATTGTGCAATACCCCTATGCATACTGTACTGTTGCATGTACAACTAGAAGCACTCAGACCTCGGCCAAGGAAGCTGCTTGATACATTTGACTGTTACACCTTAAAGGGGGAAGCCACTATTTTGGGGCTTAATACAGTTAAAATCGTTGGCTGGGGTTTATAAAGGTGGTAAAGTGTCTTATTTTTCATGTAAGCCGTTGTCTTGCTCTAAGCTACAATGCTACAATGCTACACGGATCCATTGACTTTTACTAGCTTAGCGACATATTCCCTCTTTTAATTTGTCTTACAGCAAGACAATGCTTAACATGAAAAATAAGACACTTAACCACCTTTATAAACCCCAGCCAACGATTTTAACTGTATTAAGCCCCAAAATAGTGGCATACCCCTTTAAGTCTTTCTGCCTTCTTTTTGTGGAGTCTGTACTGTTGCATGTACAATACTGTAGTTAATGCTTGGAAATGTCAGTGGGCCTTCCCAACATGGCATATGAATCTCAATAATGTCCCTTGAATATTTTAAAATGTCATTACAGTATACTACCATAAGTCTACTAGACTGCTGCATGTACAATAATGTACTCTAGCCAATGCTTGTGGACGTCAGTGCCTTTCCCACACAAATCTCAATTTCTCCCTAGAATATTTTTAAAGAATTGTATACATTTTTCAGTAAATAAATACCAACACCCTAATATAAAGCCTTTATACCTTATGCCTATGCATGCTATACTGTTGCATGTATGATATAGTAGGCTACTGTAGCCAATGCTCGAGGGATACTATAGTAAGTGTGAGTCGTGATTAATGATATTTACGTAACACTTGCTCCACAAGATTGCTATGAAATACTACCACCACGGCGGCCCCTTCTAAGGGGACCACGGGAAATTAATGACACCTCTTCAACATACACGAACGCAGCAAGCGCACGCACGCACACACACACACACACACACACACACACACACGAACGCCTGTGCACGCACACAAGCACGCATGCACACACACACACACACACGCACGCATGCACACACACACACACACACACATACACACACGCACACACACACACACACACACACACACACACGCACACGCACACCCGCACACACACACACACACACACACACACACACACACACACACGCACTCACACACATACACACAGCAGTCCATCACTCGTACATTACAATGTTACACACCACAACACAATCCCTCACACACACACACACACACACACACACACACACACACACACACACACACACACACACACACACACACACACACACACACACACACACACACACACACACACACACACACACGTCGCCCACAGATTCATTGTTCCTTGAGGTCCGTTTCTATGACCCAGGCATTAAGGACAAGGGATTTATAGGGCGTAAGCTGTTTTAATGCGTGGGGGTTGTTTTTAGACCTTGCCATACCGTACGAGGCCTGGGGGACACAACATAAACACCCCCCTAACCTAACCTGGGCTTTATATGATCCATGGAGCCGTGTGTTTGCATGTCATATAACGCGCCAGTGGAATGGAACCCTCACACAGAGTGGCCCAGGCAACGTATGTTGTCAGGGGCGGATCTATCACATTGGGGCCCTAGGCGAAATATAAGCACGGGACCCTCAAAGGTATTCTGGCTTGGAAGGAGCAAGGGTGCTATTTGCTGTCTCATTACTGTTACATTCATGGGCAGTCATTGGTGAGTGGTTAGGGCGTCAGACTTGCATCCCAGAGGTTGCCGGTTCGACTCCCGACCCGCCAGGTTGGTGGGGGGAATAATCAACCAGTACTTTCCCCCATCCTCCTCCATGACTGAGGTACCCTGAGCATGGTACCGTCCCACCGCACTGCTCCCCATGGGGCGCCACTGAGGGCTGCCCCCTTGCACGGGTGAGGCATAAATGCAATTTAGTTGTGTGCAGTGTGCAGTGTTCACTTGTGTGCTGTGGAGTGCTGTGTCACAATGACAATGGGAGTTGGAGTTTCCCAATGGGCTTTCACTTTTTTCACTTTCATTCTGTGTAGTCTCATTACTTTAGTCTTCAATTACTTTACATGTGACAAATTAAGATCAGGCCTACATTTTTTTCACATGTTTTTAATCGCCACTAGTGTAACGGTTGGGGGCCCCTATGGAGGTCAGATTTGGTCGGGGCCCTAGGCAATTGCCTAGATTTGCCTAATGTAAAGTCTGCCTCTGTATGTTGTGCCATATAACACACCATATCCCTGCCCAGAAATATTGCGGGGCATGAAGGGTAGGGAGGTAACTGAGACTTTTTAACAGCCTGATAGAAAAAAAGTTTGAAGGTCTTTGTGGAACAGGACAGTGTCATTCACTTTCCCTGTATATGTATGAACTTTATTACAGACTCTAGGCTCAATAGGCAGATGCACAACATAGTATACATAAAAAACAATCAAATATAAAATAGTCAAGAAAAGAAAAGGAAGAGAGAAAGAGATTTAGTATAGACTGTTACTCATACTTCAAGCCATGGCAAGCAAAGACAGCAGTGTGGGGAATATACTGCACATGTGTTATTTCACGGAAACAAACATGTTCAGATATGACTCAACATCTGTTATTAGTTGGTAGACATGACCATACGTCAATAGTGAATGTGACACTTTGACTAGACCCCAATATGACACGAAAAGCAGTCTGGTCAAAGGCTCCCTTTCTGTGACTTGCTGTGACCTTTATTTTGTGAAACTCCAGATCAAGACCTGTGTCAGGTCGAAACGTTGTGTTGAATTTTAGAAATAAATTACAGCCAGGGAACACTTTTTTTTACAGAGACAGCAGAGGAATAGGCTCAGGGAACACTGTGCAGAAAATGCTCAGGGTGCCTGACTTAGGTAAAGCAAGTCACAATTTATTTCCTACATATGGTAAATTGCCTCATTTCTAGCTCATTTCATAAAAGAAGGCAGCTCAATGTGATTCGCAAAGACAACATAAGG
>NC_085877.1:19223623-19236123 GCF_034702125.1 Engraulis encrasicolus | reverse complement strand
TCTTCGCTGTTTCATAACAACACAAGAAAGAACTAGTGTGCTATTCTTGCATTTGGTTCCCCCCTAATCTCTCTCTCTCTCTCTCTCTCTCTCTGTCTCTTTCTTTCTCTCTCTTTCTCTCTATATTTCTCTATCTCTCTCTCTGTCTATCTTTCTTGCTCTTTTTCCATATACACAGATGTTCTTTTTACACAGGCGTTAATGGCTGCAGTGCCCTGTTTTGCACTTTTACTCTCAAAATATGTTCATCATACTCTCTCTCTCTTCCCTCGCCCTCTACAAAGTAGGCATGCTCCACAGAACTTACAATAAGGAATTAAATTAACTTAAAAGTCTGAGGCAGCTGGTAAGTTTGTGATTTCTAGTTAAACGATACTGAATTTTTGCAGTGTACTCCTGTAAATCCTGATTGCTTCAACTGTCTAATCATTATCCTGCTCAGTCCCTTCCATTTTACGCCATAATGTGTGGCCTCACTTCTCACTTCTCCTCCTCTCCTCTCCTCTCCTCTCCTCTCCCCTCCTCCCCTCTCCTCTCCTCTCCTCTCCTCTCCTCTTGGCTCCTCTCTTCTCCTCTCCTCTCTTCTCCTCTTGGCTCCTCTCCTCTCCTCTCCTCTCCACTCCTCTTGGCTCCTCTCCTCTCCCCTCCTCTTGGCTCCTCTCCTCTCCTCTCCTCTCCCCTCCTCTTGGCTCCTCTCCTCTCCTCTCCTCTTGGCTCCTCTCCTCTCCTTTCCTCCCCTCTCCTTCCACCTCTTTCTCTTCTCGCTCCTCTGTTCTTTGTAAAAGCATACAGTATAGTCAGGGTGTATCTGTATCCCTTTCCTTCTATTGTATTGTATCCATCTACAGTGTATGCAGTCAGATGTACTTTGTGACTGGAGTGCGCTGGTTTGTATTTTTATTCCCAACAATATGTTAATCGTCCTCTGCCTTCCTTCGCCCTCTTCTCCATGCCATGACACATCCTCTCCCCTCCTATCCGTCCATCCATCCATCCATCCATCCATCCATCCATCCATCCATCCATCCATCCATCCATCCATCCATCCATCCATCCATCCATCCATCCATCCCCCTCTCTCTCATCCTCTTTCCTGTTTCTTTCTCAACCCTTCCTTTAGAGAGCCTCCTACACAGGAAGATGTGGATGTAGGCCATGTGTTTCATGCTTGTGTGCTTCTCTCATTCAGATTCTCTTCTCCCATCTAAAATGTACTGCTTTTTTCCTCATCCTTGCGTTGTACAGCCATATGGTCAGTATGTGCCTGATTCACTATATTTCTATATTCTATATTCATTTATATGCAGTCAAATGTACGGTACTGCATATGTGAGTGAAACTGCGGGGGAATGCATTTCCAGTGCAGCTGCAGGGCCAATGGGAAGGATACTGCACTCTATCTAGGCCTATGCAGTCATTAGCTTTACTGATTACATTTTCCCTACTCTGACCTAACGCACACACGCATGCACGCACACATGTACACACACACGCACATGCACACGTGTGCATGTATGCACGCTCGCATGCAAGCATTAACACATCCACACACTCGCACTCGCACTCACTCTCACACACACAGACACACACACATACACACAGACACACACACACACACACACACACACACACACACACACACACACACACACACACACACACACACACACACACACACACACACACACACACACACACACAAACATCAAGATAATTAAGAAGAATCTCACGCATATCCAAGGTCACCAGTTCACAACACAAGTTCCCACAAAAGCCCTGTGGTTCGAATTTCCCTTTCAATACTGAGTCTCTCCTCCTCTCCTCTCCTCTCCCCCTCTTCTCCTCTCCTCTCTTCCCCTATCCTCCTTTCTCTCTCCGTCCACCCTCTGCTCTTTCTTTTCTCCGTCTCCGTCTAATCAGCCCTTTTCTTCCAGTCTCTCGCTTTTCACTGCTGTTCTCTGTGGATCCTTTCATTCTGGTCTTTTCACTGTGCAACAGTGTCAAGGCAAATCATGCAATAATGAAGGCTTCGCATTCCACAGTCTCTCTCTATTTCTTTCTTTCTTTCTCTCTCTCTCTCTCTCTCTCTCTCTCTCTCTCTCTCTCTCTCTCTCTCTGTCTCTCTCTCTCTCTCCCCTTATTCAGGTCTTTTCTTGTCATTTTACGGCCTTTTTCTGGTCCTTTCCATCCTTTCTCTGTTGTTTTTTTTCCTTACCGCTTCTTAGCATTTTTATTTGGTACTCAAGGTTCACACAGGAGAACCTATCAGTGCCACCTACCACCCAGATAGCAATAACCCCAAACACCACAACATCACCACCGCCCTGCCCCAATCCCACCCCCGGCCGTCACCCTTGACATACAGACCTCAAAACCACTCCCAGACACACACACATAGTCAAGCACTTATATCCCAACCTAAACCCCCACCCCCAAGCCGAAAGCCCTAAACTCAGTGTCCTTATTCCTACTCTGATACCCATGGCATCGCTATACCTCCAACAAAACCACTCCAACTCTCCCACCTCCTCACTTAGGGGTTTCAGGCCGACCAGAACGGAGCCGGTGTCGGTACCCGCACCAGTTACGTGCTTACCTGCAAACCGCCCGTGTTCATACCGGGCTCTGAACTTTTCCCGCACGTGACTGTGTTACCCGGATGAACCTGCTGATGGCCACGCTGTCGTCACGGTTCGCAGAGAAAAACCTAGTATTTTGCGGTTCCCATTCTCAATCGGTTCTCAGTCGGCCTGAATGCCCTAACTGACTGAAAGAGATAAACGACACCAACAGCAGAGAGTCTTCTCAGTTTCCCACTCCGAACCCCATGGCACTGACCCCACCCCATCCCTCATCCCCTGCTCTCCCTCCTCCTGCTAAAAAACAACAACGACAACAAAACGGCTTCTCAATGTCCTCACTTACCCCCAATTAAACCCTCTACTGCCTTCAATAAAAACATCTTCATCTCCTTGATGCCTTTATAAGTGTAGATGCCGCAGCTTTTGTGGATCTGGGGTGCGTTTCTTGACAACATTGTTGCCAACTAAGTTAATGGGTCAAAGTGGCTAGCATGATGGTCTTTTCTACCAGCCCAATTGAAATGTCACGAGTGTTTGGTTGGTTGACTGGTGTTAATTTAGAGCCCTGCATGCAGGATATATTTCTGCCACCCCCTCCCACTGGGCCCAGAACAATTCGCCCTTTCGCCCTTTTACTAATCCCCACCCCCTCCCCCCTCCAAGTACCCAGTTTGGGTCTCACAATCCAAATGTGTTAGTATCAATCACACCAGTCAACTTGGCAGCTGATTCTCACAACGTTTATAGAGGAACATCCCACACCCCCACCCGACCCCCTGCAAGCCCTCCTAACTATGCTCTTGTTTGGAGCTGGTGAAAAGGGGCTTTTTAATGAGCCAGACCCAGACCTCTTCACAGCGGATCCCGAGTACTGATAACCAACCATGACCGTTGGGACCATGGGTGAATGTGTGTGTGTGTGTGTGTGTGTGTGTGTGTGTGTGTGTGTGTGTGTGTGTGTGTGTGTGTGTGTGTCTGTGTCTGTGTGTGTGTGTGTGTGTGTGTGTGTGTGTGTGTGTGTGTGTGTGTGTGTGTGTGTTCTGTGTGTGTGTGTGTGTGTTTCTGTGTGTCTGTGTGTCTGTGTGTGTGTGTGTGTGTGTTTGTGTGTGTGTCTGTGTGTGTGTCTGTGTGTATGTGTGTGTGTAAATTCAAGCAGTATACGGTATATATCCCACTTAGTATGTGCCTTATGACAAGGTCTTTCCCTAGCTTTGCCACCTTCACTTTGCTGTTCTGCCACCAGCTGACTGACAGGCCAGTAGATATGTATCTCTCTCTCTCTCTCTCTCTCTCTCTCTCTCTCTCTCTCTCTCTCTCTCTCTCTCTCTCTCTCTCTCTCTCTCTCTCTCTCTCTCTCTGTGTGTGTGTGTGTGTGTGTGTGTGTGTGTGTGTGTGTGTGTGTGTGTGTGTGTGTGTGTGTGTGTGTGTGTGTGTGTTGTGTGTGTATATGCACATGCACTTGTGTGTTTGTGTTTGTCTGCACATTTGTGTATGTGTGTGCATGCATGCGTGTGTGTGTGTGTGTGTGTGTGTGTGTGTGTGTGTGTGTGTGTCTGTGTGTGTGTGTGTGTGTGTGTGTGTGTGTGTGTGTGTGTGTGTGTGTGTGTGTGTGTGTGTGTGTGTGTGTGTGTGTGTGTGTGTGTGTTTACATCCTGATGAATTACACCCTGGTGCTGCAATAGGTGGAGGCCTCTGCCAGTCAGTGGTGCCAGGCAATGGCAGAGGCCCTGACAGCTGTCTGGCACACACACACACACACACACACACACACACACACACACACACACACACACACACACACACACACACACACACACACACACACACACACACACACACACACACACACACACACACACACACACACACACACACACACTCACCAATGTCATCTGGGCACTGCCAGCATTGCAAGACAGGCAGGCAAATTGAGTTGGATCGGGGCTACACACAAACACACACACACGCACGCAGGCACACACGCACGCACGCACGCACGCACGCACACACACACACACACACACACACACAAACAAAGGAAAGAATATGGAAAAGTGTTCCCCGATCACACCTCACAGAAGCTAACCTATCCTTAGTACACCCACCCACACACACACACACACACACACACACACACACACACACACACACACACACACACACACACACACACACACACACACACACACACACACACACACACACACACACACACACACACACA
Organism: Engraulis encrasicolus; assembly: GCF_034702125.1. Lineage (NCBI taxonomy): Eukaryota > Metazoa > Chordata > Actinopteri > Clupeiformes > Engraulidae > Engraulis > Engraulis encrasicolus. Next base: position 19,231,317 of record NC_085877.1, on the reverse strand, counting down.
CACACCACACTAGCCCAAAGGTTGCTGGTTCGACTCCTGACCCGCCAGAGTGGTGTGGGGAGTAATTAAACAGTGCACTCCCCCATCCTCCTCCATGACTGAGGTACCCTGAGCATGGTACTGTCCCGCCGCACTGCTCCCTTTCGGGCACCGTTGAGGGCTGCCCCCTTGCACGGGTGAGGCATTAATGCAATTTTGTTGTGTGCAGTGTGCAGTGCACTTGTCTGCTTATTATGGCAGTGGGAGTTGGAGTTTCCCAACTGGGCTTTCACATTAAGTTTTACATCTATTTATATCTTAGCTGACACACACACACACACACACACACACACACACACACACACACACACACACACACACACACACACACACACACACACACACACACACACACACACACACACTCACACACACACACAATATTATCCTGCAAGCCTCCTCTCAGTTGATCTCTCTTTGCCTATTCAGACACAATCCAATAAAACAACATCAAACCAAAAACGCGACAGCAAGACGAGAAATCGATTCACTTTGTGTTTTCGAGAAGTCAGATACGCTACAAACAGCATCTATTTGCATCTGTATATGTGCTTGCAAGAGTGATTGGAAAGGCATTGCATTTAGTATTCCTCTAGGTATTCCTGTCCTGTTCAACCGGCCTCAGATGGATCTGTTTGTACTCTGCCGTTCCATTTGAAGGAATGACACAAAGCCTATCGGGAGTGTGACAGGTCGCCTACTTGGTCATCGCATTATGCTAAAAATAAGGCACACGCACACACATGTACACACACACACACACACACACACACACACACACACACAGACCTAGACGCAGACGCAGACGCAGGCACGCGCACGCACGCACGCACACACACACACACACACACACACACACACACACACACACACACACACACACACACACACACAAAATATCTGCACATGAAGGTTAAGACTGCTCTGATGGTAGAAAAAAGCTGGTGACTAAATGGTGGGTAGAAAACAGAAGAGAGGCTTTGTTTGCAAAACAAACAAACCTTACCCATCAGTTAGGGCTGCACGATTATCGAAAAAAAAATCCTAATCACGATTATTTGGGTCAAAATCGAAATCACGATTATTGATCATGATTATTGATTTTTTGCGGATTTTTTTTGAAAATTATAACAAAATGAAATATAAACAAGAATGAATTATATACCGGATAAGCAAAATAAAATGAATTGTAATAATTATGTAAAGGCAATAGCATGAAACACCAGCCTGTCAGTATGTTCTGGCTTCAAGGACGCTCTCGAAGGTAGGTAACTACTGCCATGATCAAATCCTGATTGAAATCACGATTTCTTCGATTAATTGTGCAGCCCTACCATCTGTATCAACCTTGGATATGGGATCCTCAACTCACCCGGCGACTTCTTTTTCTATTATTTAAAGGAAACATTTGCTTTTTAAAGTTTGATATGGAGCAAAAGTACTCAGTTACATTTGGTTTGTTTTTTCATCCGAAAGACCTACTCTGCCAAGATACTTTTATTTTTCCACTGTGCCCACTGTTCTGTGCTAAGCATTGTTTAGCACATTAAAATACCCTGCCGTAATATGCTATGCAAAAACTACACTGACTTGGAATCCTTTTCTGATATGGCGGGCTTGATATTTCATACAAAACCCCAGACCAATATTGACACTACCCAAATGACGACAATGGCGGGCTGAAATTATAACGCAATTTAGGTGCAGACATTTAATCTAAACTTAATAAGTGTTTGTTGTCGTCACAAATGGTTTGGAGCGAGGCAAACTAAATCAGCTTTGAGGCGTATTAACCCTGGCTAAATTGAGACGGCCGTAATGGCATTAAACATCTGGTCGCCATCGGATACCGTAACCTTGACGCACAGCGGCTGGGCTTCCCCTGTGGCGTGTGTGTGTGTGTGTGTGTGTCAGTAGGTGTGTGTGTGAGGGGGGTAATTAGCACCTGTGAATTAAAACCAATTAACGTCCGATAGCTGACAACACAAGGTGTGTGTGTGTGTGTGTGTGTGTGTGTGTGTGTGTGTGTGTGTGTGTGTGTGTGTGTGTGTGTGTGTGTGTGTGTGTGTGTGTGTGTGTGTGTGTGTGTGTGTGTGTGTGTGTGTGTGTGTGTGTGTGTGTGCGTGCGTGCGTGCGTGCGTGCGCACATACGTCCATTTGTGTGTGTGTATAGATGTGTGTATTATTTGAGCTTGCACACAAATTCTAACACCTGACAGATTAAACAATTAAAGACACAAATGTATGATCAAATAGGGCATTAGAGAAGGCAGCCTGATACAAAGTAAATGCTTTCATTTACCTTCGCTCTTCCCTTGTTGATTTGTAGGAGCCATTTCATTAATTGTCCCTGAATCTATAAAATTGCACAAACAACAGTCCTTCACCAATTATCTCTGAGAAGTTTTTTTTTTCATTAGCCGGCTTAAATAAACTTCAAATTGAATTAAATTATTTTTGGACAGGCCGCAAAACAGGAGGGAGGGAAAAGAGAATCAGACAGCATCAGTCTTCACCGCTTTATTGAATTGTTGTACATCCAATATGGCATGGCTGTCTAGAAGTCTATTATTTTCTTCTCTCTATCACACCATCTTTCTGTTTTATCTCCCTCTATCCCCTTTTTTTATCTGTTTCTCCAACACTATTGATGTCTCTCCGTCTCTTTCTCTCTCCACTCCTCTCTACTCCAATATGTCATGGCTGCCTCAGTGTTGTTTTTTCTGTCTATCTCTCAATCTTTCAATCCATCTCTACCTTTTTCTGTGCTCTCTCTCTGTCTCTCTGTCTCTCTCTCTCTCTCTCTCTCTCTCTCTCTCTCTCTCTCTCTCTCTCTCTCCCTCTCTCTTTCTCTCTCCCTTTCTCTCTCTCTCTCTTTCTGTCTCCCTCCTCCTCCTCCTCGTCTCTTCACATACCCACTCTCAGCCTTGTTTCTCTTCTCTCCTCCATGTCATGATGGTTGCTTTGCGTTTGATGCTGTGTATCCCCTCTCCAAATCTCCCACAGCTCAAAATAACATACAATTATGAATAAACACAAAAGGTCATGTAAAGGTCGGGAGTAAAGGTCTCTCTGCCTGCTCCCGGCTATTCGCCACGCAACATGTTCTGTATTCTCAACTGAACATACACACACAGATCACACACACAGAAGTTTGAGTGTGTGCGCTCTCTGTCTCTGTATCTCGGTCTCTGTATCTCTCTCTCTTGTTCTTCACTGGAAATGTGAGTTGTGGTTTGATATTTGAACATGATTGACAAAGAGTTAATAAAGGAGTGGTTAACTCCCCCCCCCCCTCCTCTCTCTCTCATTCTTCTCCTCTGTCCTCTATTCGCTACATAACATGTTCATATTCTCAACATCACTGTATCAGTGAACAGAACATGCTCTCCCACTCTCATTCTCTCACTCATCTATCTATCTGCCTCCCTCTATTTATCTTTCAGTTCTCAAGAAGTTCATTTTATTCTCCTCTCTCTCTCTCTCTCTCTCTCTCTCTCTCTCTCTCTCTCTCTCTCTCTCTCTCTCTCTCTCTCTATCTCCCTCTCCTTCTCTCTCACACCTTCTCTCTCTCCTCTTTCTCTCTCTCTCTCTCTCTCTCTCTCTCTCTACTTCTCTCTCTCTCTCTCTCTCTCTCCTTCACTCTCTCTTCTCCGTCAGTGACATCCTCAAGCAGTGAGCTACCTCTGCCTCTACCTCCCTCTGCAGAGGGGTAATGATATGCACTTCACTCTTTCGTCTTTCATCTCTCCTATCCCTTCTTCATTCATCCTGACTCATTCTGTCACTCTCTGCCACAGCAGTGACAACCTCGGTGCCTCTACCTCCACTGTTGCACCTCTGCTGGAGGCTAACGATATGCACGTCAGTCCTTCGTCTTTCACATCTCTTCTTTATCATGTCTTCTTTCTGTCTGTCGTTCTCTCGCTCTCTGTCGCACGTTGACAGCCTCAAGCGGCTCAGCTCTGCGCATCACTACATGTTGCACCTCTGCCTCTGCTGCGGGGTAATGGTATGCAGGGCCGGCCCAAGCCTTTTTGGGGCCCTAAGCAGAATTTCATCCGTATAATATTGCTATTTCTTATATTCTGCGTTTATTGCATGTTTTTTACAATTAAAAGTGCTACATGAAACAGTGCTACAAATGGGCTACTTGGGATGGCCGCCTGCAGGTAAAAACGGGAAAAATTGGCCATTTGGCGTTTTTTTCTGCAGTTTTGGGCTCATAGAAATCAATGCAATTTGTTGACATTGGGAGGAATTTGGCGCATTTTGGTGGTACGCTGCAGACCTTTATTCTTTTATCGCTTGCATTCGTTCTTTCTATGGCTGTCCATATTTTGTCTCTTTCTTCCTGTCCCTCTACCTTTACCTTTCTCGCTTCACCTCATTGTCTCTGACTATTTCTCTCCTCTGTTTCACTTAATAAATTCCTTTTCAATGTCTTTCTTTCTTTCTTTCTTTCTTTCTTTCTTTCTTTCTTTCTTTCTTTCTTTCAAATGGTGGCAGAGATAGCAGGCACTGTTGCCTTGGCAATACCGGCGGAGTCCCGGATGATGAAGAGTGGTCTGACTCACATGCACGCACACACGCACGCACAAACGGATTCAAATGGATATCTGTTTTTATTCCATGCACACACACACACACACACACACACACACACACACACACACACACACACACACACACACACACACACACACACACACGTGTACATAACCCTGGCATGTTTTGCCAGTCGGTATCAGACTCCCCTTCATATCCTCTCCTCCTCTCTCTACGTACCTCCTCTTCTTTTCTTTTACTCCCCTCGCTAGTATCTGTTCTTACTTTTTGTCTTGCCCCTTTGTCTCTGTCAGTCCCTCCTGTCAGGCTCCTCCTCTTTCTCCATCTCCTCTTGTCTTCTCTTGTCTTCTCTTCTCTTCCTCCATCTCCTCTCCTCTCCTCTCCTCTCCTCTTTTCTTCTTTTCTCTCCTCTCCTCTCCCCTTCTCTTCTCTTCTCTTCTCTTCTCTTCTCTTCTCTTCTCTTCTCTTCTCTTCTCTTCTCTTCTCTTCTCTTCTCTTCAAACCTGTGCTCTTTCTCTGTCTCTCTCTCTCTCATACACATACACACTCTTTATCGCTCTCTCTGTCTCTCTCTGTCTCTCTCTGTCTCTCTCTCTTTCTTTATTTCTCTCTCTCTCTCGCTCTCTCTCTCTCTCAATCACATACACTGCTCTGGCTCCTGTTAATACCTGCCAAGTGGCATATCTCCTCTCCTCTCCTCTCCTCTCCTCTCCTCTCCTCTCCTCTCCTATCCTCTCCTCTCCTCTCCTCTCCTCTCCTCTCCTCTCCTCTCCTCTCCTCTCCTCTCTCATTCCTCCTGAGAAGGTGGGAGGTTAGCCTGGCATACGCGACACAGCCGAGAGGCTGATCTCTGTCTACAGGAGACAGGGATGAGGAGAGGAGGGGTAGAAAGAAGAGGAAGGGTAGAGAGGTGAGGAGAGGAGAGATGAGGAGATGAGAGGAGAGGAGAGGAGAGATGAGGAGAGGAGAGGAGAGGAGAGAAGAGAAAGAGAGGAGAGGAGAGGAGAGTTGAAGAGAGAAAGAGAGGAGAAGAGAGAGAATGACAGGACGACTGAGAGAAAAGGAAAGACAGGAAAGGACAGAAGAGGAGAAGTGGATGTATGTCTACAGGCATGACATGTGGAAAGGAGTCAGTGGTGAGAAGAGGGGAGATAAAAAAGAGTGCATAAGACAGGGAAGATGGACAGAGAAGAGAGGTAAGATGGAGGGATAAGAAACTAACGGAGAGGAGAGCGCTGATGGGGAGTGAGCTTAGCATAGCATTAGCAACACGGCCGACAGGGTTGATGTCTGACGACGAGAGCCAGACTGCTGATACCGCTGGAGGGGTGGAGGAGGAGAGGAGAGCGGGAGAGAGGAGGGGCTGCAAGGAGGCCAGGCGAAGAGAGGAGAGATGAAGAATGGAGGGGGGGGGAGGTGGGAGGTGAGCTTAGCATAGAGGCCAGGAGGCTGATGTTTGTCTATGGGAGGCAGACTTCTGATAGCGTGAGTGGAGGAGAGGAGGGTAGGTGAGGAGGAAAGAAGAGGGGCTGCAAGGAAGCCAGGTGAAGAGAGGAGAGAAGAAGAATGGACAGAGGGGGGGAGGGAGAAGAAGGGAGAAGGGAGAGCGGCGGGAGGTAGGCTTAGCATAGCGATGTAGCCAAGAGGCAGATGTCTGTCTACGGGAGGCAGACTTCTGATAGCGCAAGAGGAGGAGAGGAGGGCAGGTGAGGAGGAAAGAAGAGCGGCTGCAGGGAGACAAGATGGAGAGAGGAGAGAAGAAGAAAGGAGAGCGGGAGGGGTGGTGTTGGTGGGATGTTGGCCTTGAGTTAGTAGCGACATTGCTGTGAGGCTGATGTCTGTCACGAGCCAGACTTCTGACAGAGAAGGAGAAGAGGGCTGGAGGAGAGGAGTAGAGAAGAGCATGAGAGGAGAGAACAAGAAAGGAGAGGGGGGAAGAGAGGAAAGGAGAAGGAAGAATGTTGGTGGGAGGTTAACCGTTAGTAATGAGAGAGCCGACAGACTAGGAGAGGAGAGGAGAGGAAGGGTGAAGGAGACGAGAGGACAGGGAAAGACAGCGCAAGGAGAGCAAAAGAGATGAAATGAGAAGGAGGGAGCCAGGGGATGAAAGAAAAAAGGGCATTAGGAAAGCAAGATGAAGGGGAAATTGAGTGAAGTGGATGAATTATCTAGATAAGTATGAGTATATTTTCTCATTTCTTCTTTTAGCCCTCTTTTGTTTCTTCAGACGTAAAACCTTCTAACAGTTTCTGAGAGCAACTTTCTTGGAATAGCCTCAAAGACGGTCTTCACTTCCTTTAAAGTAACAGCTTGTGTGAAGTGCAGCGAGTTCAGAGCTGCTAAGAACAATCTGCTACCAACCAACCAGACTCGCTATATTTCAAACATTTATTGCCAAATAGGCCGCAGAGTCGATAAAAAAGTCTGACTTTGAGAACCTCCTCCGGAATCATCCCTGAACTCTTCCTGTTTAAATGGTCGCCAATTGAAGCAGATATACACAATAAAAAATGCAGTGTTATTTCAACACTTAGAGAGTACTCTGGGACCAAGTACAGCCTGGATTATAGGCTACTATAGACCCTGTTCGTGATGAATTAACACTGCATTTTTTAACTGTGTAGGAAGGGGTTCAAATAGGAAGAACAAGCAGCCCAAAATAAAACCCAAAAAGGGCAAAAGTAAAAAATAATAAAGTGCTGAGATGGAGCAAACGTCCATTTTCATGTCCTTACTTTCAAGCATACCTAAGTATTCTACTCAGCTGTCTCTGAGGAAAGGTCAGGTATTCGTGGAGTAGGCCTATAGGAGAAGAAAGGAGAGATGGAGATGGGCAAAGACACACAGTGGCTATTAGTGGTAAGGGGTGGACAAATGGGACAGTTGTCCCGGGCCCAGGAAGAGAGGGGGCTTAAAAATGGGTCTTCATTACATTGCATCTATTGGGCTGGGGGGCCCTTTTAGATGACTATGTCCTGGGCCTGGCCAAAGCTGTCAGCGGCCCTGATTGGTGGTGAGGGGAAAGAACCGCAAAGAGGAACAGAAAGATACAGAGCCTGAGAGAGGAGAAAAACACAGATGTAAAC
>NC_085877.1:19211123-19218623 GCF_034702125.1 Engraulis encrasicolus | reverse complement strand
TTAGTTCATCAGATTTCACTTACACTACACTCACTGACACGCATACAGGTCAGCCCATCTAGAGTAGTGTTTTTCAAACTTTTTGAATCAAGGCCCATTTTTATTTGTGAGCAACCACCTGTCAACTCATGCTACAAATTTTAGGCAGTGCAAATTCATAGGCAAATCACTTATTTTTTAATATACATTTCAAGGGCATTTCGTTCATGACTGGAAGTTTATTGGTCATTTAATGCCACATCCATATTTTGAATACTGGTGCAAACTCTCTCTACTTCTTCTTACTGTAACTGACTGGAAAACTGGCACTGGCAAATTGACAGCGTAGTTAAGGGCCAAGCTGACTGAGGCTTTTTTGATATCTTAAATCATTTGACCTTGACAGCAAATCCTTAAATCCTGCATCCTTAAAGTCGCTTAACAGGATGTGAGGTCATATCTCGGCAACTTTCCGTCCGAGTGTTTCAATTTTTTTTATACATATTCCAGTCTATCTCATGATTCCCCACAAAAAACTCCAGGTCCACAACTCAAACCCTCTAACGCCATCAACAGGTTTAAATTTCAGGTTTAAATTTGAGGCACATATCTGCTTGCTACGTTTGAACCTTGTGCCAGATTTTAAATGTTGTATCTCTAGAGCCCTTGGGCAAAGATAAATCCAATGGTCCGCCAGAATAGAACTTCCACCATTCTGAATTTTGTGAAAATCAACGAAATGCTTTCCATCCTAAAAATTTAGTCCACTTTTTCAGTTCTTTCTGTTGCCATGGCAACTTAGGTTGACTGCTTGGCCCCGCATCACTGCTTGCAGCTATATTGACATAGTAGTTACCTTCATTCATATTATTGTCATTCATGATTTGGACAGGGTCTTGACTTGGTCTCAACTAGTTATGGTCTTGGAATTGTCTTGGAGTCTATGAAGGTGGCTTTACCAACTAGCTGATACTAACTGTACAACCAAGGCCAACGCCAGTGTTTCTCAGGGGCCATTAGGGGTCAGGAGTCGGGGTGTGATGAGAAGGAGGCAGTTAGGGGATGGGGACAGTGTTGCCAGATTGGGCGGGTGCCCGCCCAATTGGGCTACTTGGGATGAGCGTCTGTGGGTAAAAACAGGAAAATTTGGCCATTTGGCGTTTTTTTCAGCCGTTTTGGGCCCATAGAAGTCAATGTAATTTGTTGAATTTGGGCGGAATTAAAGGGACACTGTGAGAGATTTTTAGTTGTTTATTTCCAGAAGTCATGCTGCCCATTCACTAATGTTACCTTTTTCATGAATACTTACCACCAGCATCTAATTCTAAGTATTCATTATGACTGAAAAAATTGCACTTTTCATAGATGAAAAGGGGGATCTTCTCGAGGGTCCGCCATTTTGAATTTTCAAAAATAGTCATTTTAGCTGCAAAAATGACTGTACTTGTACCATACTAGAAAATATTTGTTTAGTACTTAGTAAACTTACATGTAAAGATCAAATTTGGCAATAGGCAGCCCAGTTTCAATGAGCAGCATAGTTGCAGTACCTTTTTTGACCATTTTCTGCACAGTGTCCCTTTAAGAACATTTTGGCGGTTTTTGAGAACCTGTTAAGCGGGATTTGATCAGACGCATCTGGCTACACTGGCTGGGGAATGTTTAGTTGCAAATGGGGCATATTAGTCTGTTTCATTATTTTAATACTAATGGGGGCGTTGTCAAGCTTATGATGAGGTCACTGTTCTGCCAATCAGCAACTATGACGTAACAGTCATGCTAATAAAGCACGATTTGAATTTGAATTTGAATTTGAAATCGGATCGCCAATTACATTTAAATTGCAGAGTGAGCTCAGACCATCTCCCTTCCTCCATGGAGACAGATTCCTCTTAGCTTTCGCCAGACTGTTTGACAGAGTCAACAGTTGGCTTTCGCCCAGGCTACTATCTTCCATGTCTTAAGCCCTGTTTGGAAAGGACTGGTTTTATGTATGGACATGGGGATATGTGATTTTATCTCAGAACCTCGGTAATAGAAATGACCAATTCGAACTGGATTAAAATATCTCAGTAAACCAACAGAAAGTGGGAGAACTAAATCTTCATGCACCGCTGTGGCAGTGTTGTCGTCATGTGCGTGCCATCTCCACAATGTACTATTGATTTTGAACATATTTTTTTACAAATCTATGGAGGCAATTGGTCCCATTGAACAATTTTAATAATTGTATGCTGATTTACTAACGCATCAGAATCCATTTTAATGCGTCTGAATGTGTGTCGTTGTATCTGAAGAGTGTGTTTGACCTTGCAGGCTGATTTTCACAGCTTAACAGAGTGCTTATTTCAAGATTTTAATGATTCCAATCCCGGAAATTTTATATAATGTGTGTTTCATGCAAATGACCAGACATATTTCCATAGGGTCGCGTTTGCATGGGTTTTACCTAGTATTACTCAAGGTAATTTATCCCAACCATTTCACAGGTGGTGAAACTGTCGGTGAAGTTTATCAACATAGTCCTTTATCTTTACAGACAGTTCGGACTAAATGTCCCAGGTCCCCCCACGAAACTAGTCCCATCCGAATAAGGCTTTACTCTCTCATGCATTCTTCTTCAAGGTAAATGTATTTAAAAGTAAAATGTATTTGTTTTCGTCATTGTTTGTCTGTTTTGCACTCTGCCCATTTTTGTTTATTTGCTAAATGAAGTTAGATGGCACCTCTGCCCTCCCCTCTCGTTTTATCTTTCCCTCCCTCACTCAACCCACTGATCATTTGCTAAATGAAGTTAGGACTCTCTCTCTCTCTCTCTCTCTCTCTCTCTCTCTCTCTCTCTCTCTCTCTCTCTGCCCATTGCTGTTTACTTGCTAAATTAAGTTAGGACTCTCTCTCTCTCTCTCTCTCTCTCTCTCTCTCTCTCTCTCTCTCTTTTTCTTTCTCTCTCTCTCTCTTTCTTTCTCTCTTTTTCTTTCTCTCTCTCTCTCTCTCTCTCTCTCTCTCTCTCTCTCTCTCTCTCTCTCTCTCTCTCTCTTCCTACCCATTGCTGTTTATTTGCTAAATGAAGCATTAGCAATAGTCCACTTCATCATTCCAACCCAGCGGCAGCCGAATGGATTATTTCACACGATGCATCATCTGAGCAGACGTAGGAGACCGATTGATTGTTTGTGTGTGTGTGTGTGTGTGTCTCTGTGTGTGTGTGTGTGTGTGTGTGTGTGTGTGTGAGAGTGTTTTGTGTGTGTGTGTGTGTGTGTGTGTGTGTGTGTGTGTGTGTGTGTGTGTGTGTGTGTGTGTGTGTGTGTGTGTGTGTGTGTGCACGTGCGTGTGTGTGTGTGTGTACGTGCGTGCCTGCGTGTTTGTGGTTATGTGTGTGTGTGTGTGTGTGTGTGTGTGTGTGTGTGTGTGTGTGTGTGTGTGTGTGGTTTTTTTGTGTGTTTGGTGTGTGCGTGTTTGTGAGTATGGATGTGTATTTTTCCTGTTGTGTGTGTGCGTTTGTGTGTGTGTGTGTGTGGGGGGGGGGTTCTAATTCCAATTGCAATGGCTGATGGAGCAGCCAATACAAAACAAACAAAACAACCTATAGATCATCATGTGCTTTCACATTTGTGACCACGGTACAATTTGCGACTCGCTCGCATATAAAAATAACAATGGTGCTTTGATGTCTATGTGTTCCTGTGGACAACAGGCTAACTACAGTAACACAAAGCACAACACGCATATTATAATCTTCTATATTTTCCACACTGAAAATTCCCTAGATACATTCTCCATGTGAAGAGTTAGCAGGAGGTCTGTAGCATATGAATAATATACGCCTACATCAATGTATTTCATCCAAACACATTTCTGAGAAGACATCAAAGGCTAAATCTGTTGTGTCAACACAGACATCATCAGTTTGCTACACATTACACTTTGCAGGCTCGGTGGTGCAAAGTGAATTCAACTCATCTACCGCAGCTACAGTGTACGGGGGGTATTGGTTACAAGCCCTGGAGCCAGTGGCGTAGTCTTGTTTTTTGTGGTGGGTATACTGTATATTTGAGCATTTTTTGAGGTGGGTATACTGTATACATATTTGTGCTATTCTAAATAATGGATCAATCAATTTTAAGTGGGTATGCTGAAATGCCTGAAGTTTTGAGTTGGGTAAACTGCATATAACTGCGTTCTACGTAGATTACACCACTGCCTGGACCAATGTGCAGATAGCAGCCCTGTGCAAAGGTGCTTCAGCCATCGATAAGGGTGATTTATCAATTCCTTCTGATGCATTTTTTAAACCTGCAATCAGGGCCGCTGACAGCTTCGGCCGGGCCCAGGACAAAGTCATCTGTAAAGGCCCCCCACCTCATACATACAATGGATTAAGGGCCCAATTCTGGGCCACTCCTCTCCCTGGGCCCAGGAAAACATACCTGGTTGAACCCCCCCTGTCAGCTTGCCTGCCTGCTACCATCTGGTTCCAAGACCATCTCGCCCTATTTATGAAGCCAGTGGTTCCCAAACTTTTTCAGCGGCGATCCCTTCTGGATGGAATTTTCAATATTTTTTTGATGACATTGTCTGCAACAACAACAAGTCTGCAACAACAACAATGATGATAACAAAAACAAAAACATGAACAAGACTTGTTTAATTCTGACATTAGCGTAGTTATAATATTTTTTACAGTTTAATTTTTTTCCATTATTTGTGTTGTTTTTTAGTTGTTTTATGAGGATATTTATGGCACAGACAGCATTGGAAAAATAGGAAAGCGCGCTCCACATCTTCTAATCCTTAACATTGGATGCTTAGCTTTGTTGAAGAAGCAACTCAATCTTGAAAAATAAATGAAAAAAAAAGAAGCAATCATCAATTTTCTTTTCACATTTTCAATAGCCTTACACAGCATTAGTACAGGGCCGCGTTAACCCTCGCCGGGGCCCGGTGCAGACGCAATCCGGGGCCCCTACACCACATTATAATGAGCCATAGCCTATTCAAAACGCATGAAACAACCCAGGCTACACGTTCTACTCCAACACAAAAAAGGGTGCGCGTAACCCCCTGCTGAGTTCACCAGTCGCAACGCAAGCCATTGGAAGCCTAGCCAGCTGACAGGGAGGAGATTCTGTGCACTACCGTTTAGCAGAGTAAACGTCGGCTCAGCTAGAACTACCAAACAGAAGCACAACCAATCTCTTATTTTTGCTACGTTGCTGCCGACCAATTTGTCGAATCGAAACCGTCGTGGGAAACACGTGTTAATTAATGTAACTTCCAATGGCCTTGGAAAGACTGGCTGTATGTCAAAGGAAAGTAGCCTACTCAGCTGTCGCTTGACGCGAGGAAGGGGAATCCCCTTAGCAGCGAACCACAGCAAAGTGAAGCTGTCACGAAATCCCCTCAAAATGTACCATATAGGCAACCAATTAAGAAGTCAGCGGTTTTCATCTAGATGGTGCATAACAATGCAATAGTGTGCAATCATTACAGTAGATTACGGTGCAAACTCGTAGGCCAAATGTTTAGATGTGGATGTGGATGTATCACGCAAGATTTTTTCCCTCCCAGATAAGAGCCACTTGCTAACTGAACAATCCGCGAGTGGTACCCAGGCATGTTTTAACGGAACACAAAGCCGAACGCAAATATATACGCTGTTAGAGCATCGACATTAGACCTGTTACAGTGCTTTAGGGAAATGACCATAACATTGCTTTAGGAAAATGCGACTAGATATCATTTTAGTGTTTGCTAGATTGGCTTGCCCTGTTGTTGTCAGACTGTCAGAACTTTGAGTGCTGGTTGGTGCACTTGCTACGTAGCATTATTGTGAAGACTTTTTTAAAAACACCTCAGAAGTGGTCCTCGCCGCGCCATGCAAGACTTTTGTTTCGCGAATGCAGTTGGGTGCGTGATTTATTTCCCCATGTTTTAACAATAGAATAAGATAAAGTTAGGTTGGTGTGCTGTGCTGTTAGCTTAGGCCTACATGATTGCACAAGTCCATGATCGCTATGCAACAATTACAAAAAGCGATTATAACACTGACATTACAAAAATGGATAACGTTGCCAACCTTCTCTTCAATGCGTTAATCCATGCCGGGCTGAAGTTTATCCGTACAATCTGAAGCAAGTGCTGACGCTGAGTTTCTCATATCTTTTTTAGACAGTAGCCCATCATCAAACTATAAAATTATTGACCACCGTTTTCACTGGTGGCACACAACTAGAAGCATCTGACTGAAATGATAAGTTCCGACCTCCGATTCCTGCGTGCATGCAGAGGCGATTCTAGGCTCAATAGCGGGGCCAAGCGAAGATGAAAAAGAAAGAACACTCGTAACAAATCACCACTACTGTTCCCCAGCTACAGTCTTGGGGGCCCCAAGCTGCCTGTCTAGCCTGGTGACAAGATATGCATATGCGCCTCTGCTTGCCTACGGATGGCGAAATGCGTCAAAAGCACAATTGATTGTCTCAAAATATCGTTTCATATTTTCCAATCTCACGACGTCCGGGGCCCCCTCTAGTGGCGAGGCCCGGTGCTGCAGCACCGGTTGCACCATAGGATAACGCGGCCCTGCATTAGTCCACACCTTAGTGGGATGATCTAGTCCAATGTTTCTCAACAGGGGTGCTGGGGCACCCTGGGGTGCCGCGGGCCCCCCTCAGGGGTGCCGCAGAAACGTGGCTGATAAATAAATTATGTAATATAATGTATATTTGTCTAAATTGATAAGATAAGTTAATGCTAGTCAGTGGAATCTTTCATCTGCCATTTACACACAATAAAGTACATATAGGTTGCCCCAGTCAGCTGCAACTTCGAAAGTAGGTCGTGTGACATCTCCAAATGTGTTACATTTCTAAGCTTGTGTGGTATCGAATGCGATGCCATGTTACGACTTGTTGGTTTGGGGTGCCTTGACATTTTTCATGAATTGATAGGGTGCCTTGCCTAAAAAAAGGTTGAGAAACACTGATCTAGTCTACCTTGACTGTAACCTATTACCAGTATTAGTAGGCCTACTTTGATTACTATTATTAATACTATTATCCACTATTAATACTATTATTTTAGGTCTATTACTTATTGAACATTATTGTGTTGAGTTGCTAAAGCAATATGGTTAAGGAGTTGATCTTGGGTTGGGTTATGATGAGATTCCAAAGGTCGATTTCTGGACCAGGGAGAAGGAATAAATAAACCAACACTTTCCCGCACCAATGTCCATGGCTAAAAATGCCCTTGAGGCCAAAGGCATCTCACAAACATAGTAGCTTTAGGGGGTACTGTCACTCCTCAACATAGCACACTCCTCCTATCACATAATGCAGCGTGAATTTCAGGAGATAGAGAGAGAGAGAGAGAGAGAGAGAGAGAGACAGAGAGAGAGAGAGGAGAGAGAGAGAGAGAAGAGAGAGAGAGAGAGAGAGAGAGAGATGCTCGGTCGCAGTCACATACCTTTGTCTCTGGGGGTTTCATCCCATTCACCTGCTTCGCAACCTCCATCTCTAC
>NC_085877.1:19201123-19206123 GCF_034702125.1 Engraulis encrasicolus | reverse complement strand
CAGTGGTCCCCCTTAGGGCCTCCACACACCAGCTCCACCAAAGTGCAGAGCACTGCACCGCAAAAGTTCGATCCCATTGTTTTCAATACAACGCCGCACACTGGCGCCGATGTCCGCGGACATCGGTTGGCGATTAGAGAACAGTTCTATTTTATCGGAGCCACCCATTGATTATCCATTTTCTGCTGTGGTGAAATTGTGTGCGGGGGTCGGAATTGTATGTGAAGCGAAAGTGGGTAACACTTTCTATGAAGCCCATATCTATAGCGCATTATGAGCGCATTTATAACAAATTATAATGCACATTATAATTACTTACAAAGCATTACGACTACACCGATGATGTTTCATTATGCTTTATGTTAACAGTAATGCATAACCATGAATGTAGCTTATAATACTTTATAAATCCAAGGGTATTATGAGTGCTCATGACAGGATATAAACTACAGGCTGCCTGATGGGGCTTACAGTACATTATGATGCATTATAGATGTGCATTATACAGTGCATTATAGATGCATCCATATGAACATCACTTTACTTAGAGCACACATTGACGACTTATGATCTCACATGAAACATTATAGCATCGTATGAGCCCTTATGACAGTTTATCATCCAGATCTGTGCATAAAGGGGTATAGGTACTCATAATGTACTGTAAGCCCCATCAGGCAGCCTGTTGTTTATAGCCAGTCATGAGCACTCATGACTCCCTTGGATTTATAAAGCATTATAAGCTAGATTCATAGTTATTCATAACTGTTAATATAAAGCATTATGAGTGTAGTCATAATACGTTGTAAGTAATTATAATGTGCATTGTAATTTGTTATAAATGCGCTTATAATGTTGGCTTTAAGTAAAGTGTTACCCGAAAGTGCTCTGCAGTGCTGTCGGAAACGATGTGCAGAGGGCCTTACATTGTAAGCAGTCAGCGGCCCTCACTACTACCACAACTACTACTACTAGCAGGGCTCTAAATTAAAACCAGCCAACCGGCCAAATGCTGGTGAAATTTCAGTTTGGCTGGTAGAAAAGGCTAACTTACAAGCCACTTTGACACAGTCATGAGCATGTGTTTGGCTAGCAAGATTAATATCTACTAGCCATTTTGGCTGCTGATGAATAAAGTTAATTTAAAGCCCTGACTACTACAGCTACTACAAACGAGCACAATTGAAGTTAACCCACAAAGTAAATGCTGTGGTGTTAATTTAAAAAAGAGTCCATTTAAATCCAAAATATGTCAAATCAACTCTCTAAGTGTTAAATGAGCACTGCAGAATTTACTCTGCAGTGAATGCCCCTAGACCGTTGAATGCCATTAATGATAAATCAAGTATATCTTGCTTACTACCACTAATCCATGTTGGCAAAATGAAGTGTTCTTTGTTCTTCTCTGTGTGGGAGTGTTTAGACTTCATCTCTTGCTGTCGCATAATAAAAGTGAATATTTAGCTTCTTGTTAATGGGCCGTATAGAGAGATGTGCTGATTATGCAGAGCTCACTGGCAGAGGCTGTCTACACACACACAGCAGGACGGAGGAGGGAAGATGGTCGTATATAAACAGACAGAGAGGGAGAGAGAGAGTCAAAGAGAGAGAGAGAGAGAGAGAAAGAGAGAGAGAGAGAGAGAGAGAGAGAGAGAGAGAGAGAGAGAGAGAGAGAGAGAGAGAGAAAGAGAGAGAGACAGAGACAGACAGGAGGGCAGAGGGAGAGAGAGAGAGACAGACAGACAGACAGACATACAGAGAGAGAGAGAGAGACAGACAGACAGACAGACATACAGAGAGAGAGAGAGAGACAGACAGACAGACATACAGAGAGAGAGAGAGACAGACAGACAGACAGACATACACACAGAGAGAGAGAGAGACAGACAGACATACACACAGAGAGAGAGAGAGACAGACAGACATACACACACAGAGAGAGAGAGACAGACAGACAGACATACAGAGAGAGAGAGAGAGACAGACAGACAGACATACACAGAGAGAGAGAGAGAGAGACAGACAGACATACACACAGAGAGAGAGAGAGACAGACAGACAGACATACAGAGAGAGAGAGAGAGAGAGAGAGAGAGAGAGAGAGAGAGAGAAAGGCGGAGGGAGAGAGAGGTAGAATGAGACGAGATGAAAACAATGACATGGTACCAGAACACTTCAGAAGGAAAGGAAATAATGAGAGCTAGGGAAATAAAGAGAGAACAAGGAAAAAATAAAGAGAGACAAAGACACTGAGCGACAAAGCAAATAGGGTAGTCCAACTGTTTTACTGTTGTGATGTTTTACTGGCCGTTGTAATCGTTTATGAAGGGATATACTGGATCAGTTTGTCAAATCACGCTGTTAACACATACAGCTTTGAATTGAGATAGATAGAGAGAGAAAGAGAGAGAGAGAAAGAGAGATAGAGAGAGAGAGAGAGAGAGAATGAGATAGAGGAAAAAAGCAAGAAATACACGGTGGGTGGCAGAAGAAAAAAGAAAGCAAAAGTGGGAGGCTGAGGAAGAGCGATAGAGTGGGAAGCAGGAAAGAAATGATACGAACCAGAGAGGAGAGAGACAGGCTAGCGAGGGTACAGTGAGAGAGAGAGAGAGAGAGAGAGAGAGAGAGAGAGAGAGAGAGAGCAGTGAAATAGAGAGTAGTACAGAGACACAGAGCGAGAATTGCGAGAGCAATATTCAGTGACCAACCGCTGACTACTCAATGAAGCAGCCAGCAAAAATGGCTGCCAACCAAAAAGACTCAAAACAGCTCAAACAGCCCCAGGAGAATTCTAGCTGTGGTCACTCCAGAGGTAAGCAGGAAGAAAAAATAAACACAAACAAACAAACAACCAAACAGCAAACCAAACACAAATAGGAACACCACTGAGGGGGAGCCGCACCTCAGAACAGAGGAAATGGACTACAGTGACTTCACCTTGCACGGGTGAAGCATAAATGCAATTTCATTGTGTGCAGTGTGCAGTGAACACTTGTGTGCTGTGTCACAATGACAATGGGAGTTGGAGTTTCCCAGTTGGGCTTTCACGCTTTCACAAAAACGTCATTAATAATTCTGACAGTGGTCATACTCCACAGGTGCGTCCGGTAAGTAGGAATAAAGAATGACGCACAAACACAAGCACACACAAACAGGCACCAATGTGAAAACCCCCCACTGAGGGAGGGACACAACTCGGAAAAAAAGAAGAAAGTGGACTCTGGAGACAGCAGACTAATTAGGATGCATATTTCAGGATATAAAAAAAGAAAATAAAACTAAGTAGGCCAAGTAGGCCAGTGCCAGTCCTCATCCTCGCTCTTTTTCCAGACTCCCTGCGAGCAAGACAATTAAACGCTCGCTGATACCATCGCGGGAGAAAAACGGCTGACCACCGTTATCGTGACAGTTTTTGTAGGTCTCGATTATTAAAGTGGGCGTGAAGCGGAGTGGAATAACACCTCGGGCCCCGGATTTCTCGTGGTGGCAGATGAAAACGAGACAGCCAAATCAGTCTGTGTTTTATTTCCACTGGAGAAAAAAACAGTTTGAGTTTGTGTGTGTGTGTGTGTGTGTGTGTGTGTGTGTGTGTGTGTGTGTGTGTGTGTGTGTGTGTGTGTGTGTGTGTGTGTGTGTGTGTGTGTGTGTGTGTGTGTGTGTGTGTGTGTGTGTGTGTTTGTGTGTGTGTGTGTGTGGGAGTTCATACACGCATAAGTGCATGTTTTTTTGTGGTCTGTGTGTGTACGATTCCGCCGGAGGTATGTGACAGTGGTACAGTTCTTGCCAGTTCATAATCCTCACATCCCAAGTGCCTATAAAATAGCAAGACTGTGTTTTGTGTGTGTGTGTGTGTGTGCGTGCGTGCGTGCATGTGTGCAGATATGTGTGTGTGCAGATATGTGTGTGTGAGAGTGCGTGTGTGTGTTCTTTTCTTCTTGTGTGTGTGCGTGCATGCGTGCATGCGTGCGTGTGTGTGTGAGCAGAGAGAAGATCAAGAGGCATGGTCCTCTCAGTCCTCCACTGGAGTAGCACTGCCACTGGATAATGAGAAGAATCGAAGCATAGTGGAGGAGAGGGAGAGATCGAGAGAGAGAGAGATGAAAATGAAAGTCTTTTGAAAGCTGAAAGATATATGCAGGAAGGGAGGAAGATAGACAGATAGAAGTGGGAGAGACAGGGAGTGGGAGAGAGAAAATGAGAGTTGCCTTAGGACAAGGGATTAAATTGGGCAACTATGCTAACTCCGTAATGTTTATATTGATTTTTGCTTTTAGCTGATGTATTGATTAATGTGAATTGTCCTAATCAAATAAAATGAATAAATGAATTAAATAAACTAAATTAAATGAAAATGAGAGATGCAAACAAGAGATTTGTGTGAGATGGTGGATAGAGAGACAGAAGAGAGAGATGAAGAGCGGGGTAGAGAGAGAGAGAGAGAGAGAGAGAGCATTTAGACAAAGAAAAAGAAGTGGAAACAGAAGAAAACTGAATGAAGAAAAGCTGCTAGAAAGATATAAGCAAAGCCATTTAGTATAAGTCCTTTCAGTCGGCGGCCATCTTGGCTACGCCTCAGGGTCACAATTTGGGTCGCGATTTCAGATTAGTCAGACCAGGCGAGTCGAGGAGGCGAGATGATTGGATGAATGACAGGGCAGCTCAGCAAGCAATTGGCTCTTGTTGCCAGCCAGGTGGGACATGTGCAAGCATGTGCCATATTAGCGTAACAAATTGCCCCCGATTATTCCTATGTACACTTTCTGAAGTGTTCTGTCTCCTTCAATACAGAGAGTCTCTGATATAAGTCACTATATGCCTATGTAGAGGTAATGGGGAGTTGGTTCATACCTTCAGCCAACATGACTTACAAAGACTGACTCCATTCTTTCTTTTTCACGCCAAGGTCTCTCTTTCTGTCTTTTTCTCTGTCTGTTTATGTCTCTCGCCACACCCCACCCCATCTCTCTCTATCTCACACACACCAATACCTAATGCTAATG
>NC_085877.1:19193623-19196123 GCF_034702125.1 Engraulis encrasicolus | reverse complement strand
TTAAAATTCTACCCTGTTGCCCTCATCCGTATGCTATCAATATATCAATCTATGAATATTTTCCAGGTGTGTTTCTAGTGTTGTATTTTCCTGGTGTTTTCTTGTCTCTTGCCGAGGGGAGATGTTTTATTCATAATATTGTATGTTATGAATTGGTGGTGAAATCCAATAAATGAGTATTACATTTCTCTTGTATTTCTTGACCAAAATGGCTCTGACTGAAGTAACGTTTCACAGACGGGTTCCACATGAATCATTTAAATACAGAAAGATATTGGTTCTTAAAGTTGCCAAAATAAAGACATATTTAAATCAGAAATTTTGACTTGGAATTACGCACTCAAATTTAACTTGAAGGATTCTTGGAAAAAAATCACAGATTTGTTTTGAATCACTTTTTTTTCTTTTACAATTTTATTGTCTTGTACTCGTAAGTGTCCAGTCTTTAATTCTAATCCATTTCACATTGATCTATTCATTTTAAAGTTTCATAATCAATGCCAAATGTATGTCTTTGTATTTATTTCTGTCCTTCAGATTTTCCCAGTGTACTTCTTTGCCTTAACACATAAAATTTGCCTCATGAATAAATATGCCTTGGCAGGATCTGCCAGGTCTTCCTACAAACAAACCTAGTCAACAGTTTCCATGGGCCTCTGCGCTTGTGAGTTTGATGAGCATGATGTTCCAGATATGCATGAAAATGTGTGAACTGTATGTATCCTAACGCCTTCAGATATGTATTTAAGAGGTAGTCACGTGTGTGTGTGTGTGTGTGTGTGTGTGTGTGTGTGTGTGTGTGTGTGTGTGTGTGTGTGTGTGTGTGTGTGTGTGTGTGTGTGTGTTTGTGTGTGTGTGTGTGTGTGTGTGTGTGTGTGTGTGTGTGTGTGTGTGTGTGTGTGTGTGTGTGTGTGTGTGTGTGAGCGTGCGCGCATTGCTTTCATCGATGATAAGGAGTAGAATCCCTCTCTCTCTCTCTCTCTCTCTCCGTCTCTGCCATCTGAAGATGTTAATCTTCATGGGAACCAAATTAGCATATGCGGTTTGATGTCAGGGCTTAAGCAGCCTGCTGTTCACACACACACACACAAGCACACACACACACACACACACACACACACACACACACACACACACACACACACACACACACACACACACACACACACACACACACACACACACACACACACACTGCATTAAATTACATTCTCATCTGCATCAGCATTGTTTACGGTGGTTGGTTGCTATGACCATATCAATAATGTGACACGTCGTTAGCATGTTGTCATGAGGGTGTCATGGCATCTAATGTGTGTGTGTGTGTGTGTGTGTGTGTGTGTGTGTGTGTGTGTGTGAGCGTGTGCATGTGTGTGTGAGCGTGTGTGAGCGTGTGTGTATGCTTGTTAGCATCTTGTCATGTGGAGTTGCCATGGTATCTAGGTGCTCGGAGGCTCTGATTAACGGCCCTGATTGCATTTCCTGCCACAGCAGGAAGTGACACGTGATGGACATGATGACACATGACAGTAATGGCAGCGAGCATGTCATGTGAGTAACGCAATGTTATTGATGAGCATGTAGCTAAGACTTCAATCAGCGGATTAAATCAAAGCCACCACAATAGCTTTGATCTTTGATCTTTGACTGTCTTGCGATAGGGGTGAAATATGCACAAGATGGTTGATCAAAAAAAGAAAGAAAAACCTCAACCCCGAGAGAACCAGACAAAAAAACATCTCAACACAACTCTACACACAAGAGCTTCACCTCATTAGCAATGTTTGCATGGGACTATTGTGAGACATGACTAGCATTTCTATATTTCTGGAGATATTTCAATGTTGTTATCAAAAAGCTACAATCTTACCCTCCTCAAACAGCTGGTGCGCTGGGGAGGAATCTTAAAATAATAATTTGTATAGCACAGTTTATACGATCAAGCAGCTCAACGTTGATTTAACAGTTTGAGAGGCACACATCAGTTAGCAACTTTTCAGAAGTGTTGTTAAAATGGCGTTTGATGGTGAGGCATTAGCCAGGCCGTACCCTCCTAGTAATGCAACATCTTCAGCATTGCTTCTAGTCAGGCCAGGAGCAACACAAATAGCATTTCTGAGCTCCAGAAAAATCGTGAACTCCCCCCACTTTGTCAGAAAGCAAACAACCAGAAGCAAACCAATGGAGGCGGATCAACCATGCGGTTTGGGAAATGTTAATTGTTATGCTCTTGGTCAGACCAAGACTCGAAGAGATTTGAAAGTCGATGATAATCAGGCTAGCGAGGCATGCAAAGACGTCCCCTTATTGTCCCTCGGGAGCAACAGGAAAACATGTTGCTCGTCACTCAACACAGCCTCAGGGATTAGCATTTGGCGCTTTGGGACTGATGATAAAACATGCCAGATGCTCGGCTAGCCAGCTAGCAATGTAAGCAGGTCCGTTTGCTGACACAGCAGAGTGGATTAGGGTTTGGAAAAATAATGATGCTTGAGGGATG
>NC_085877.1:19178623-19181123 GCF_034702125.1 Engraulis encrasicolus | reverse complement strand
ACCCCTTTTCTCTTTCTTCTGGCCAGACGAATATTAGGATTTCAGGCGCGCATGTGTGTGTGTGTGTGTGTGTGTGTGTGTGTGTGTGTGTGTGTGTGTGTGTGTGTGTGTGTGTGTGTGTGTGTGTGTGTGTGTGTGTGTGTGTGTGTGTGTGTGTGTGTGTGTGTTAATCAACTGTGAGACAGCCTCACTCTTTCAGCAAGCACTTTCAGAGATCCAAAGTCAAACCTCAGAGAGTGCAGATGATCTCATGGTTAATTTTAATTCAAGGATGACCCGTATTATGGATGTTATTGCCCCCGAAAAAATCAAAACAGTGGGACGTGAAAAAGCACCTTGGAGAAAGAATCCCACAGTTATATTGCTAAAGCAAGAATGCAGGAGGGCTGAAAGACAGTGGCGTAAATCCAAACTTGAAGTCCACTACCAAATCTATAAACACACACTCTCGAAATACAACCAAGAAATTTCTAAAGCTAGACAATCTTTTTTCTCTGACATAATTAACAGAAATATTAATAATGCACGTGTCCTGTTTGGCACTGTGGAAAAGCTAGCAAGGCCCCCAAATCTAATGCCCTCTGAGTTCCTCTCAGTCAGCAAATGCAATGAGTTCGCATCCTTTTTCAAAGGAAAGATTGAAAAAATACGTGCAAACATACTCACACATGTGCAACCGACCCAAGATTCAGACCAGCTTGCTATGGTGAAGTTAAATCCTAACCTCATGAGAAATTTTCATTTAGTTGATGTGGACATTCTTAATAGAACGGTACAAAGTCTTAGCTCCTCTACATCTGACTTAGATATTTTACCAACAGCCTTCTTCAAATCCATCTTAAATCTAATATCATCAGATGTACTTCAGATCATCAACACCTCACTACAAACAGGCATATTCCCAGGCTGTCTGAAAGAAGCAGTTGTGAAACCCTTACTGAAAAAGAACAACCTGGATGCACTGGTACTAAACAACTATAGGCCCATATCCAATTTACCATTCATGGGTAAAATAATAGAGAAAATTGTTTTTAACCAATTAACTGCTTTTCTAATGTCTAATAGCTATTTTGATAAGTTTCAATCAGGTTTCCGTGCCTACCACAGCACTGAAACAGCTCTTATTAAAGTTATGAATGACATAAGATTGAATTCTGATGCTGGCAAATCATCCGTCTTGGTACTTCTTGATTTGAGTGCTGCTTTCGATACAGTTAATCATTCTATATTACTACATAGACTGGAACACTGGGTTGGCTTTACGGGCATAGTGATCGACTGGTTAAAATCGTACTTACAACAAAGAAGTTTTTTTGTCGCCATTGGAAGACATACTTCATCACCAATGTCTCTGGATTGTGGGGTCCCCCAGGGCTCCATTCTGGGACCACTACTGTTCAATCTGTATATGTTGCCACTGGGACACATTATCGAGAATAACTCCATAAATTACCATAGCTATGCGGATGATACCCAGCTCTACTTATCTATGTCCCCAAATGACTATACCCCCCTTGAATCACTCTATCATTGCATGGACCAAATTAACAAATGGATGTCTCACAATTTCCTCCAGCTGAACACAGATAAAACTGAAGTAATTATATTTGGGAAAAGAGAGGAGAGACAAAAGATTGCTACTATCCTTGAAACGAAGGGACTGAAAGCAAGGGAAACAGTAAAAAATCTTGGGGTCCTCATTGACAGTGACCTAAACTTCAACAGTCACATGAAAGCTATTACTAAGTCTGCATTTTATCACATAAAAAACGTCTCTAAATTTAGGGGCCTGATGTCTAAACATGATCTGGAGAAGCTAATACATGCCTTTATTTCTAGTAAAGTTGATTACTGTAACAGTCTTTTTACTGGCCTCCCCAATAAAACCATTAAACAGCTTCAACTTGTACAAAACGCAGCTGCAAGGGTTCTTACAAAGACAAGGAAGTTCGACCACATTACTCCAATTTTAAGATCGCTGCATTGGCTCCCAGTAAGCTACAGAATTGATTTTAAGGCTATGCTACTTGTGTTTAAATCACTAAATGGAATGGGACCCACATATCTACTGGATATGTTTCAGCTGTATGCACCAACTAGGTCACTAAGGTCAACGGAGAAGAATTTGCTGGTGATTCCAAAAGTCAAAACAAAGTGTGGAGAGGCAGCCTTTAGCTTCTATGCTTCAAAGCTTTGGAACCAGCTTCCAGATGACATAAAAAATGCACCCACTATTGATAGCTTTAAATCTAGACTCAAGACAAAGCTGTTCTCAGATGCTTTCCCCTAGCTTAAATTACTTATTCTTATTATTTTTATTTTTTATTTAATTTGTTTTATTTTATTTTATTTTATTATTATTTTTACCTTATGTTTTATCTTAATGTTTTTAAATGCTTTTTGACTCTAATTCATTTCCTTCTTTCTTCCCTGTTTCCTTTCATTTACATTTGTAAACTTTGTGAAGCACATTGAGTTGCACCTGTGTATGAAATGCGCT
>NC_085877.1:19151123-19163623 GCF_034702125.1 Engraulis encrasicolus | reverse complement strand
CTCTGCTTTCAGGATGAGTTCGGTATATATCTGTAGGTCCTGACAAGATACATTACTGTGGAGCAGAAAGGCACCGCTCTTAGCACTTGTCCTTTGTGTGTGTGTGTGTGTGTGTGTGTGTGTGTGTGTGTGTGTGTGTGTGTGTGTGTGTGTGTGTGTGTGTGTGTGTGTGTGTGTGTGTGTGTGTGTGTGTGTGTGTGTGTGTGTGTGTGTGTGTGTGTGTGCTTGTGAGTGCATGCCTGTGCGTGCATGCATACGTGTGTGTGTCTGTGTATGTACGTGTGTGTGTGTGTGTGTGTGTGTGTGTGTGTGTGTGTGTGTGTGTGTGTGTGTGTGTGTGTGTGTGTGTGTGTGTGTGTGTGTGTGTGTGTGTGTGTGTGTGTGTGTGTGTGTGTACCAGGGTACCAGGAGGGCTCTTGTGGTCCATATTTAGTGTCTGCTGACCTAATGGCCTCCATGTCCTACATACAGTATTGTGCTCCAGTGTGTCCAGTGCATCGCCCTGAGTCCCAATTACATCATATGCTCACCCATGACCACCCATGGCTACCATGCTCCATTGCTTGGCCCTCGCACAACTATGGCTTTTATAGGGAGCATCCTATCTATTTTTCATTCATTCATTCATTCATTCATTCATTCATTCATTCATTCACTGGGCTATACTTTTTCTAGATTCCGGTAGTGTTTTATTAAGTGCACCTATGAATAGTAACCAGTCACAGAATCTTTAAATAAGGTATATTATATGAGTGATCACTAACAATATTCTTATCACTTTGTGGATATGTATACAATTCCCTATAATATAGCTAATCACTAATTTCTGACATCTGAAGTATGAATGGAGATGCATAAGTTATGTGATGTGTGCCTCAAAGGTGACACCCTGTGGTATCATAACTTCACTGATGGCTAGTGTTAGGGAAAGGTCTAGGTTTAGGCCACATAGTCAACATGCAAAAAAAAAAACCAGTCTGGTCAACGGTTGTCAGAAATTGACAAGTTGAAATGAGACTGTGTTGCTAATCACTTCAATCAGGTTTACTAAAAAAAAATGTATTTGCTATTTGCAAAATGTACCTTTAAATTACCATTTATAGTGGAAGGTCATCATGAAGTGCTACCTTGATTTCTATATTTTATTTACATGTTATCACAGTCACCGAAAAATATGAAAAAGTTTTGACAGTTAGCTTTGCAGTCCTCTAATGAAGCACTTAATGGAAATTGGAAACATTATTTGAAAGTTAAACCTGCTTTTGAGTTGCTTTTAGAGTGTAACTGTACGCACAAGCAGTTGCAGCCACTCACGCACACACACACAAACACACACACACGCGCGCGCAGGCAAGCACACGCGCACACACACACATAGTCGTGTTGTCGGACTGACTCACATGTTTATCTACTGAAATCAATGGTGAATCATCGCTAACCTAGCCTGCACACAGCCCCTGCATTAGAGACTGGGAGCTCTCGGTGAGCATTCGTTTAAAGGGCAACTCCCACCCCTCATACAGTGAATCCATTGTCTTCCCTCCGAAGGATTTTTCGCAATGCCAAGGTGTGGGACAAATTGGGCTTAAAAATAACTTTTCTTGGTGCACGTGCCAGTGCTTATACAAGTCACATCAGAAGAATCAACAGCAGAGTGATGGTGCTGACTATGATGATGATGACGATGATGATGACGATGACGATGACGATGACGATGATGAGGAGGAGAAGGACTAGAATGAAAATGTTTTGGATTGTTATTCAAATATTTATGGTGATGATCACGATGATGATCGTCATGGAGATAATTTGGTAACCATGGCAAAAATGGTTAAGACAGCAATTAGAAAGATGATGGTGATGGTGATGGTGATGGTGATGATGATGATGATGATGATGATGATGATGATGATGATGATGATGCTAATGATGATGATGATGATGATGCTGATGATGATGTGTAATTTAAATTATTCAGCACGAGTACTCTCATCATGCAAGTAAACAAACACTGTCTAGCATGTATTAATTTGCCAGTGAAGAAGACACAATATGGATGGTGAATACAGCATGTATAGCAGGGGTGAGGAACCTATGTCTCGAGGGCCGTTTGCGGCCCGTGAGGCCGTTTTATCTGGTCCCCGACATAATTGTAATGGTACATGAAATATGACATATTTTGTAAAGGAATTTTTGAAATTACATTTGCAATACAATTAATTTATATTCAGTGGACCTAGAGAAGGTGGGTTCTGTTTTAAAGGTGGCTGCCTTCAATATCCATCATTTGCATGTGACGTCAAACGTTCTAGTGGACGGCCACTGGACGGCAAGAGGACGGCAGAGTGCTGCATTAATGAATGGATTCCTATGGGACTCGCAACGTTTAGTAACTCATAAAGTAACTTAGATCACCGATAAACTAAACACCGTAAACACACATGGTGCTGTTTGTTACAAAAACAGATAGGGTTACAAACCAGGCGTGACTTTTCACTGGATCTCAAAATAAAAAGAGGAAGCTGAGGTGAATCGCGGCAACCAACTGGAAAACCATCAAGCTACTCGAGTAGCCTGGATGAGCACCACGGTAAGTTTCTCATTTGCCATCCTTTATATCACCATTCGTCTCTTAATTCGTGAACGCTAGTTAATTTAAGTCTAATGTGCAATGTCAATGGCTTTTTTCTGTGAGGTCAATGTAAGATGCTTTCCATGATTAACGTTAATTAATTAGCAGCATCATTACGCTATGATGGACGTATGCTAAGATATTGCAGGCTGTAACGTAAACACGGAATTCATAAAGCTCTTGGTGAAATAGCACGGCTATGACGTTCATACTGTTAAGGTTCAAATGTAAAAATAAACCATGTGTACATCTCTAGCGGTGATTTCCCAAGTAGCTTAGGCCTACTCTCCAGCATGATGCTGTCATGAAATGCCAGTCCATTATCCTTATCCATGCTGGCCTATTTATGACATGTTTAGGCCCACCAGTCTTGGTGTTGTCCTTGTCAATAATAGGCCTATAAAGTGCACCACTTTGTTGTGTTGTCATCCAAATTGTCTGCCCTCTGAAATCACACACATCAGCGGCTTAATGGTTTGGGAAGTGGTATTAAGATTGGAGGGTTGCAGGTTCAAATCCCATCCTACACATCTCCCTCCCATCCAGGCTGTGCCCTTGAGCAAGGCACCTATAGCCCCATGCTGCAGGGTCAGTTAGCAATTCACTGTGAGTAAGGAAGTTGCTTTGGATAAGTGTCAGCTAAGTGTTATCTTTCTGTTTCTCCAGACGAGAAGAGCGATGATCTGATGTCATGACAGATTGGATGTATGGAAGAGCCAGAGGTCCAGCACACCAAGCCAAGTTTAGCCGATTTCAACCTCTTAATCACACCAACTCAATGTAGTAGTTTATTTTTAGACACAAACTACAAATACATTTCAAGGTTATGTAGGTGATGGGAGGGGATATCTATTCTGGGGTGGACATGTACAATAGACGTGCAAGTACTTATTTATATTAATAAATGGTTATCTGAACTAGGCCTGTAATAGTCAACCCATTGATGCTGGATGCTGTGTACACGTTATATTGACCTAGGTGCCTGGAGCGACACAGCATTCAGGCATGACATTTTTTTAGATTAAAAATGTGGGTATGTTAGAGCCGAATTAACATGTTCCAAGAGGATGGTCTTGGCTTTTAAAACTCATATCATGTTTGTATGTGCTTCAGAGACTTATTTAGTTATTGTTTTTTTTTAATAGGATGAGGGCACCTTTCTTAAAAAGGGCATAGGCAATTAGCTGGCATTTTTTGCAGGTGCCGGCTAAAATGGGTTAATATTATTTACATACAGCACTATCCCCATACTAGTATACCCATGTCACCTAAGATATACATTTAGTGGAGACAATATAATTAGTTAGACTAGACTGAAGATTGACAGGCGGTCATGGGTAAACGGTTAGAGTGTCAGACTTGTATCCCAAAGGTTGCCGGTTCGACTCCTGACCCACCAGGTTGGTGGGGGGGAGTTAAGTAATCAGTGCTCTCCCCCATCCTCCTCCATGACTGAGATACCCTGAGCATGGTACCGCCGCACTGCTCCCTTGGGGCGCCATTGGGGGCTGCCCCCTTGCACGGGTGAAGCATAAATGCAATTTCGTGCAGTGAACACTTGTGTGCTGTGTCACAATGTCATTTCATTTCATTTCATTTATTTAAACTCGAAGAATCATTGAGGGCCCAGCCCTCATTTACAATGATGTCGAGTAAAACAAACAATTGCACATATAAAATCATATATAAACAACGAACATACACAATACACCATAAATCATATAAGAGAGTTGGGAGTTGGAGTTTCCCAGTTGGGCTTTCACTTCACTTTCACAGAAAATGTTCTACGTTGTTGTATTAGTACAATAAAATAAGCAAGACATGTCTGGATGGACTTCATCATTTCAGTTATTTATTATCACAACTACTCACTATCAATGACAACCAGGCGCACACCAGCCAAATGCTGGGAAAAATTAAGTTTGGCCGGTAGAAAAGAAAACATACTTGGCACTTTGACCCATTATGTAATGTACCGGTATGTTTGGAGATTAACATACTAGCCATTTTGGCTAGTGATGAAAAAAGTTAATTTAGAGCCCTGCTAAAAACTCCAACAACTGGTACAGGTGATCAGTGCATCAGGTGAGGAATGTAAGTGGGCCCGATGGATGAGGAAACCAGCATCACTGATGGTGAGGTCCTGGTGCTGTGACAAAGACCAAGCGAAAGAAGCCTCTCTGGACACCTCTTCCTGTTGGCTCCCCCATCTAATTAAAAAAAAAGAAAAGACAAACATGCTATTTAAATTAATCTAGCCATGCATTTGTAATGTACCGGTACAGTACTGAACAATTAACTCCCTTGGCAATATTGTCTGAATTAAAATGTGATGTAAAATGTCAGAAAATAACACTCATCCCAACTTACTAGTCATGTATTTACCTGTGCTGCTGGGATGCAATTCTTGGACGTCATCCTGGCCACCATGACTCATGGTTTTAGTTTGGGTGCTGACCACCTGACTGATGAACCTGTTATTACAAAACAATAAAAACATTAAAGATAAATAACAGGTTTGTTGTGCTTTTCTTTCTCTTGAGAAGGTCATCTTTTCAAATGATTTATTTACGCTTAAACTAATCAAAGTATGTAACCGACATTCTGTCCTATGTGTTTCTACAATGTAATGCAACACCGATTTGAAACATTGAAGTATATGTCAAGTCAGCTTTTATTGTCACTTTCTTCATGGTCATACAAGGGAAACGAAATTAGCCTACGTTTTCTCTCTACCATGCCAGGACATAGACAGGACTGACAATTTACAGACAGACAGAAAGTGCAAGACAGGACAGTGGACTGGTAACATAAGTGGTCAATAATAAAAAAATACGGTACAAATGAACATGTAGGCCTAACATTGGACATGTAAACAGAAGATGGAAGATATAGAATTATATTTCACAATAGATACATTGGGCAGACGTGGCTGAAACAACAATGAAATCCACTTGGATGAAACGAAACGCATCCAAGTTAACCTACAAGATACATCCGAGATGAAAAGATATGCTTTTCAAAAGACCACTTTGCAAAATGCCTGACACAAAATGTACCGTGCGTTTTGTAGTAAGTTAGGTTAGCAGCATTATCTTACCTGTGCCATGCCACGAGAGGATGCCAGCCGCGGTGCCCAGCCACCAATGAAGAAACGGTGCATTAAGGTGCTAGTATTTTGCCAATGCAGAGGTTTGGTTTAAGTTCACAACTTAACTGAAGAAAATAAACAAAAAAAATACATCGCGGGCAGAGTAAGTTCATGGCTGGAAGCAAGCAACAACTTTCTCTTCTTCTCCCAGTTTCCCGTACCGCCCGTCCCCGTTATGCCACCTAGTGGAGCAGAATACATTTGAATAAATCTATGATTTTAACACGTCCACCGTGGCCAACCTAGCCTGATAACGCCAGGTACATATCCCGTTTTTTAAAAAAATACAAGAACTACGTGTTTCTTTGGTATTTTATGGTCAAAGTTGTCTTCGTCTGCATAATTCCTATGTACGAATGTGTACTTTTGCCGTCCAGCAAAAACGATTACGTAATATTGTGACGTCAATGCAAATGATGGATAGGCCTAAAGTGCAGGGGGAAATCCTGGTTTGTGTTCATAGTCCGGCCCTCAGAGGATTATGATGGCCCTCGGATGAATTTGAAGGGGCCCCTCGAATAAAAAAAGGTTCCCCACCCCTGATGGAAAGTGTGACCCACTTTGACCTTTAGACCAGGCCTGTCAAGGACAAGGAGAGGCTTAGGAGTGTAGAGATAAGTGCACAGGTGTCTTGTACTAAAAACCCAATAGCCAATCAAATAACCAATACTCTCTCAGTTCTCTTTACCACTGAAGATGATATTGTGGTCTCTCTCTCAAGATAGGCATTTACTGCCACACCTATCACATCCACCTTTGGTAGTCATTGATGAAACCTCCATGGAGTTTTAAGAAGACATACAGCCCAATTATGGTTGAGACTTTTAATAACTAACACACATTTGAACATTGTCATGACTACTCTTGTAATCAGTTAAAGCTTTAGAACCAGGAATGTACATTACTACTAGAATTGTATATTGTCTTGGGAGTACATAATGTATGCGTGAATATTCATGCTTAATTTAAATATTTTATGATGCATTGTAAGTCTGTATGAATTTATAATCTTCCTACAAACAATGGACTCAATTCCTGCAATTGCGAGCGTCCTAGAAAATGCTACCTTCTTTGACCTCTAAACTCAGCTTGCCAAGGTCATGCAAAGGCTTGTGGGAATGCAGATTAAAGGACAGGTGTTACGTGTACAATACCAACAGCCCGACAGCCGATCAAATAGCCAATACACTAATTTCACTCTGTAGTCCTGATATTGTTGAGTCGATAGGTCCTGTTTGATTTTTGCTTCCCTTGTATTCAAATTCTGCAACAGGGAAGGGATTTAGCTTAGACTTTGTGTGTGTGTGTGTGTGTGTGTGTGTGTGTGTGTGTGTGTGTGTGTGTGTGTGTGTGTGTGTGTGTGTGTGTGTGTGTGTGTGTGTGTGTGTGTGTGTGTGTGTGTGTGTGTGTGTGTGCGCGTGTGCTTGCATGTGTGCATGCGTATACTGTATGTGTGGATGCTTGCATATGCATTTGTATTTGTATTTGTATTTGTATTTGTATTTGCTTTTGTGTGTGTGTGTGTGTGTGTGTGTGTGTGTGTGTGTGTGTGTGTGTGTGTGTGTGTGTGTGTGTGTGTGTGTGTGTGTGTGTGTGTGTGTGTGTGTGTGTGTGTGTGTGTGTGTCCGTGCATGCATGCGTGGTTTCTACATGTACCAGAACTGTACACAGACATTATATAGACGCTGCAATGTACATATGTACAGCATATGCTCACCGAAACATATGTTTGATGTTAAAGTGCACAATGACAGCACTTTGACATATATGTTCTCAGACATGCCAGGTTTGACAGGCATCCCCAGTGACAGAGAGGAGAGTTGAAGTGACGGGAGAGTAAAGGAGAGTGTGAGCGACATCTACACAGTCTCACCCCAAGTAGTCAATATCTGAGTACCTTTGACCAGACTGCAATTTTTGACATCTTGGGTATTCCTTCCACGTCACATTTTGACTATGTCCTCAAAGGCGCCCCCTTGTGGCAGCATAACGTCATTGAGGTTAGGTTTAGGAATAGGTTTAGGGTTAGGCCACATAGTCAAAATGTGACGTGGAAGGAATACCCAAGACGTCAAAAATTGCAGTCTGGTCCAAGGTAGTCAGAAATTGACTACTTGGGGTGAGACTGCGTTGGCGACATTGTGGCGACATTTCTGCAGATGTAATAGATGGCTTCTGTCTTTCTTCTTGGTTTGACAAACAATTTGGTTTTTTCCTTCATGTTTTTCCAGTGCTTGGTGGAACATGTTTGCTGCTGACCTCTCTAAAATGAGTTTCTTCAGGTATGGATGACTGTAGTCTGACATGTGATACATGTAGCCGTAAACAGCAGCTGTTGTAGTGGTGATAGGATGTACTCTGATACGTTTTTTTGTTTTGTTTTGTTGAGTAACACAGTCAATCAAACAAATGTAGCCCTCTGATTGGCTGGTGTAGCCCCTATAGTAGCCATGGGAATTCTGATTGGATGGGTACCTGTATAAGCTCCGTGGGGGATGGGGGGTGGGGGGGGGGTTGTTGCATGATACAGACTAACTGCCTTCATCTCAAGGGAACGCAACACACACACACACACACACACACACACACACACACACACACACACAGACACACACACACACACACACACACACACACACACACACACACACACACACACACACACACACACACACACACACACACACACACACACACACACAGTGTGGCAGCGATGGAACAAGTAGCGCCTGTCACACTAACACGCATCCGATATGTAGACCTGGCCACCCAGGCCCCTGCCGAGTTTTCCCCAGGGTCCTAGAGAGACACGCTGGTGCCTCCCCTGGGGAGGTGGAGTACTGCTACTGCTACATGCTGACAGGAGGGATGACATGAGAGAGGGGGAGGGGGGATAGAGAGAGAGAGAGAGAGAGAGAGAGAGAGAGAGAGAGAGAGAGAGAGAGAGAGAGAGAGAGAGAGAGAGAGAGAGAGAGAGAGAGAGAGAGAGAGAGAGAGAGAGAATGATCATGGAAAGAGAATGAGAGTGAAAGGGAGGAGAGGAAGAATGAGAGATATGGAGGCAGAGAGGATAAAAGAAGGAATGAGAGAGTGAGAGGAAGAAAAAATAGGCAGAGGGAGGAAAGTGAGAAGAAACAGGGATAGAAAATGTGTCAGTGAAGGGGTGGGCATGGACAGACAGAGAGAGAGAGATAGAGAGAACGAGAGAGAGAGAGAGAGAGAGAGAGAGAGAGAGAGAGAGAGAGAGAGAGAGAGAGCATGAGGAGTACAGTAGAGCAACAAAGCATAAAGAAAGTGGCCCAATTGAACATGCCCAGCACTGGCATCTATTCCACTGCTCTTAGAGGCTATGGCTATTTCTCAAAATGAAGTGTGATGCCCTTGCTAGTACTTGTATGAGTAACGCCCATTTTCGAGGAAACCACATCATCGCGACTCGCCAAGTACTGTTCCCTTCCGTGAGAAAATACCAAGAATCCTTCACATTTCGAAACTCTTTTTTTTATTACAGGTGTGGGAAAGCAATAACCTGACTCTTGCCCTCTGGTATGCCGTTCCTTTTCTGGGTGTGGCAGGGAATGGAACGCCCTCACGTGTAGTTGCTGAACGCAGCCAGATGATGAAAATCAGGTTAGGAAAGCAATGCATCTTTCAACACAATATGTATGGTATGCTGTTGTTTCCATGATGCAAATAACCCCACAACGCAGTCATTGTTTTCCCAATTTACGTTTGTGTTGCTTTTACAATTTGTATACTGTTATGAATTGATAGTTTTGATAGTTTTGTTGTAGCCTATTTTTTAACTTGAACCACAGCAGAAAAACTGTCCAACGATCACATGTGCACATGCCCTCCGTTATACTCTTCAAGTCAAGTCAAGTCAGCTTTATTGCCAGGTTCTTCATGTACAGGTCATACAGTTAAATTGAGAATACATACAGTTATGTGTAACCATATAATTAATAATCATACGTACACTATTATGTGCTTGCTATAGAGTGAATGGTATAACCAAGTTGTAATGCGTTAGCAAAGAAAGTACGTCAAAATCACAGTAACATTACAGTGTTGAGACAAAGTTGTTCAAGCCAACAGGCAAAGTGCTCCAAAGTTCCAGGCCTTCACTAAGATGGTCTACATTTAAGGGTAATCTGTCAGTAAGTGGATTCCTTAGTCTTTTAAGTAGCATGTGAAGCTTTTTCTCAAAGTACCACACAGGGAAGGTAGTTAGCCCACCACACATTGTGAGCAATTACATAGATTCACTCCGCAAAAGATCAATTGTCCAAAAGCCCCCTCAGCTGAAATGAAGTGACTTCAAAACCGAAGTATAATTATCATTGGTTTTCCTCAGTGTTAGTGCCAGCGTCACGATGCGTTGAAGTATTGGTAGGACACCGTTCACCTAGTGAGTCACACACAGCTTTGCCATGGAAATATAAAAAAATATGGGTAAAAGAAAAAGTAAAAGAAAAACATTCTCTGGGAGGGGAGTCCATTTTGTATGTGAGGGAGTGAAAGAATCCAAAAGTGGATGCCTTGAGTGTTTCTTGAAGACTATGGACTAAAAGGATAAAGAAGTAAATAGAACAAGACAAGAAAGAAGAAGGGGTTTAGAGGGGAAAAAACAAAGAGCTAGTCTAAACATTTAGGCAAGAGAGAGAGAAAGAGAGACAGAGAGACAGAGAGACAGAGAGACAGAGAGAGAGAGGGGCGGGGCTCTTAAATTGTGTGTGAGACGTAGCCAGGAATTGAGCTTCATATTCACCATGCCAACAACACCCACAAGTACGACTTTGTGTGTGTGTGTGTGTGTGTGTGTGTGTGTGTGTGTGTGTGTGTGTGTGTGTGTGTGTGTGTGTGTGTGTGTGTGTGTGTGTGTGTGTGTGTGTGTGTGTGTGTGTGTGTGTGTGTGTGTGTGTGTGTGTGTGTGTGTGTCCGTGTCTGTGTGTCTGTGTGTGTGTGTGTGTGTCCGTGTCTGTGTCTGTGTGTCTGAATGTGTTTACACGCATAGAGTACGCACATAACTTCAGAACTACACTAACCTAACTTAAAAAAAAAATCATTCATTCCACTTTCTTCAATGAAATCACGCCAGGTTGTAACTGTGGCACATTTTCCCAAAGTTAAATTAAGGCATTAATTATTTTCTTGGAGCCTCCTGCCTATATACTGTACATATATTACATTTTCAACTTTATACTTCAGCATATCCTTCAACGAGGCAGGTGCTTAATTAGCGGAAGATGTAAAGCAACGAGTAGTGACTTTCAATTTGTAGCTCTGTAGCCACAGACGGGTTATAACGCACCTGTAATACGAGACCATAAAACGGAGCATAATAGTACACAGCCGCATAAAAGCCATCAGAGCAAACCAAATTGTACTTGCAAATGTGCACGGAAATGATTTTTATTGTACATAAAATGGCGCCGCAATCATCTGTTAACTGTAAAACACTGATGTATGCTTTTGGGAACGGGACGGCTGTAAGCTGGCTGCCCCTTTTTGCTGCAAGAGCATTACATGGGCACACATGAATGGGTGAATGGATTGATGAGAATATGTATAAAGATACAGATGTCAGCATGGATGAATTTGTATATGCATGGATGTACTGGGTTGATGACGACTACTTTCATTTTCAATTTCATTTGATGGATGGATGAACTGGGTTGATGAAAAGTACTTTTATTTAAATTTTGTTTTCAAGCGGCACAAATGCAAAAACAAATGCAAAACACAGTACAGTACATACAAATATCCAATAACTGCTTTCAAATGAGTCTCTTTCACAAATGGCCACATTTCCCTATGTGTGTTACAATAGTCCTGGATGAATGGATGGATGGATGGATAGAATGACTGTATTAAAAACAAAACAATACTCATGCAACTTCTGCAACCCACATATACAGAAGTTCAGACAGACAACTACAAGTAGACAGACAAAAGTCATTCAGACAACATAGGAAGATGCAAGAGCAGTACAATAATTTGTAGTTGTAAAACACTGATGGATGGTATGCTATAATACTGATAAGGAAGTAGATGTATGAAGGGGAAAGACAGATGGATGGATGGATGGATGGATGGATGGATGGATGGATGGATGGATGGATGGATGGATGGATGGATGGATGGATGGATGGATGGATGGATGGATGGATGGATGGATGGTAGGATGGATATGACACGGACAGGCTGGCACACACACATACACACACACACACACACACACACACACACACACACACACACACACACACACACACACACACACACACACACACACACACACACACACACACACACACACACACACACACATACACACACACACACACAGACTTACAGAGAGAGAGAGAGCGAGAGAGAGGGAGAGAGAGGGAGAGAGAAAGAGGGAGAGAGATAGGGAGAGAGAGAGAGGGGGAACAGAGAGAGAGATAGAGGGAGAAAGAGAGAGAGAGAGAGAGAGAGAGAGAGAGAGAGAGAGAGAGAGAGAGAGAGAGAGAGAGAGAGAGCGACAACAGAGCAGCAGTGTCTAGCGGTACATAAAGGTGATTTGTGTTGTTTCCGGTTGATTGCATCACCAATACATCAAGGGTCTTCAGCCGTCCCCTGGCAGCACAGCAACAGCTCCAATGGGACAGATAACATTTACAAGACAAGAGGGATCTCCCCACGGATGCCTATAAACACACACACATGCAG
>NC_085877.1:19146123-19148623 GCF_034702125.1 Engraulis encrasicolus | reverse complement strand
CCTCACAGAGATCTTGCTATCAGTAAACAGAGATATTCCCTGATTGCCATTAATTCAAGTGTATGGCCAAAAAAATAAATGTTTGATACTGTAAGATAACCATCAGTAGAGTAAAGGTGATAAGAGGAAGTCTACTATTGTGCTGTACAATCATCATTAGTTGTACCACATATTCTACACATGACTGCCTGATCGTGTGAGATTAACTGTAGTCCATAGGCTACACGAGATTGTCCAGATATCATGTAGTGAAAGCGTATAGATCACATAGAGCTATCGGATATTGCTAGATAACCATTTGTAGCAGAGTAGTAAAGGCTACACGGGATTATCAGATATTGTGCGATAGCCATTAGATAACCGTTAGAGGTAAGGCGTAGGCCGCGCAGAAGAAGACTCTCTGATCAGATTAAGGGAGGGGAAGAAAAAACAAGGGAAGACAGAAATCCGTTGGAGCTGTAATCTTATAATCTTACAGTCAGTCATTAGTGTTTAGGCTATTCTCTCAGAGTCATCAGTTATAGTATGTAGGCTACGGATGATCCTGTGATATACAGTAGAGTGCAAGAGAATACAATTGAATCGATTGCTGTTACAGTATATCGCCACTATCAGCATGCCTAACAAGATAAACCAAACAGATATTTTCTGATTGCAGCTCAGATTTGAGGTGCTTAGTCACATTATCTCACAGCATATTCTCTCACAACCTTTGTCATACTTATAGTACAGTGTAGGTATAGTGTGTAGGCGACACATGATCATCTGATATAGAATAGAATAGAATAGAATAGAATAGAATAGAATAAAATAGAATAGAATAGAAATGAAAAGAAAATAATGCCCTTTTAATCACTTTGCATGCAGATAAACCAGATATATACCCTAACTAGCCCATTTCCAGTGCAGATGGCCTGTATTTGTAAGGCATGAGACTTGTAGACCAGCAGCCTGACAGTGTTGCCCTGATATGCATCATTAGGAAGGAATGGACCGCACATGCCTCTGGGTCAGGGGGGTGGTCTACAGCGAGTTGAGGCAATTGACCCAGGACGGCACGTTCAAATCTGCCGGGTGACGCTGAGGTGCTATGCCCTGAACCTTAACATGGGTGCAAGCCCCATTTTTTTTCTCTGCATTTTGACACCACAGTTCACCCACAGTTCCCACAACTAAATTGCGTCTGCCTAGCCTAGCGCAAGCAGGGGAGTAAAAGGGGCCAAATGGGCAAAGCAGTTTGTGGGGAAAGGGTCATAGTCATGGAAGGGGATGGGCCAGAGCAGTGGTTCTCAACCTTTTTTGGACAAACACCCCCTCGACCACATCCTAAGCTTCAAAATGCCCCCTTGACTTCATGGTAAAGCTGTCAACAGCCCTGCTAGTATTGAAAAATTAAATGCACTAACGCCCCCAATGACTACTAGGCACTGCCCCCTCTCAACTGTATCCTTGTCAACACCCCCCTGGGGCTCCTGAGCACCCCCGTTGAGAAACACTGGACAAGAGCAATGGTTATTCATTATCGGTATCCACCTTGTGTGGTGATGGGAATTGAACCAGTGATCCTAGGGCTACTGTACAACCCTGGGGTGCATTTCTCAAAACCAAAGTTACTTACCACGTTAGATACTTTGATGTTTTCAATGCATTTTTCCATTGGCAACTACCGACGTTGCTAACAGGCTAACAACTTCTCTTTGGAGAAATGCAACCCTGGCTGCTTTACTGGCTGCCCATGGCTGCGCTTTATTTACATGACACTCACCCTGCTGTTTTTGTTGGTAAGAGTTCTGTGGCTGTTGTCACGGCTGCTTAATATTGTTGTGTGCACTGGGGTGAGGTGAGTTTGCTGTGATGTGTATCATGTAATCACTACGGCAAATGGATGAATTGTTTGTCTGCTTATTTATTTTGGTTGTGAAAGCAGTAATCTCTGATATTCATTGGTAGACATCATTACTAGGGCATAACACCCAGACCCAGACTACGGTTGTGAAAGGGGATGCACAGAAAAATAGTGTGGTACGACCCATGTAAAGGGGGCCTTAGCTGGAATATACCAGTGTGTGGGGGGCCTTGCCAAGGTAACGTTTAGGGAACCCTTGCTCTAATAGAATACCGGCATATTACTGTGCATGTAGTCTGGTAGACAACATCATTGGTTAGTGTAAGTCTAAAACACACACACTTACTTCAAATCAACAGTCTAATATGTAAATATACACATACATAAATACTGTATGCATTTACTGCCTGGGACTAAATATACTTTTTTTGGGAACTCACTGTTGCTAATTTTTGCTGTTGTTTGTGATTACTGTAGGTCATGGCCTATACAGGATCCCTCTAATAGGCATTATTAGCAAGGCAATACAATATCCTGACAGGCATCATTAGTAGGTCACAATGACCTACCCGTATACAGTAGATGATAGATACTCCCTAGGGAAAGAGAAACACTGTAGCAGGACACAGGAGGAAATAGTGTCTGGAGCTCGAC
>NC_085877.1:19131123-19133623 GCF_034702125.1 Engraulis encrasicolus | reverse complement strand
CGACGGAGGAGGGGAAGGAGGAGGAGGACCATGGTCTTCTCTCTCCTTCTCTCTCTCTCTCTCACACTCGTTCACTCAGTCGCACTCTGTCTCTTTCTGTCTTTTTTGTACCTTTCGACTGGCCCGTCTGGGGATGACTCAACAGTGGGATAGAGGAGAAGTGCACCTGCTTGCTTATTTGCTTGTTGACCGTGTGCTTTGTTTGTTTGTTTGTTTTGTGTAGTTGTTTGTTTGTTTGTCCCACTTCTGGCTCCACTTCCCAGCCACAACAGCAGGAGCGG
Organism: Engraulis encrasicolus; assembly: GCF_034702125.1. Taxonomy (NCBI): domain Eukaryota; kingdom Metazoa; phylum Chordata; class Actinopteri; order Clupeiformes; family Engraulidae; genus Engraulis; species Engraulis encrasicolus. The sequence goes on along the minus strand of NC_085877.1, from coordinate 19,133,342 downwards.
TAGAGTGTAACTAAGTAGGAGCAAGTGTGAAAGCACTCTGTGCGTGTGTGTGTGTGTGTGTGTGTGTGTGTGCACTTGGTTCAGTGACTGTGTGAGAGTTTATAGAGAAAAAAAAAACAGCCAACAGTTTTGTATCCAAAGGAGGATCAGAGATCGAGGATCAGACAGAGGTTCAGACAAACAGGGAGACCCGAGTTTGAGCAAAATAAGGTGTGGTTGTGGGACTAAGGGGTGGAGGGGCACAGTAAAACAGGAAGATGGGGAAAAAGAGGTCAGGACAAAGGTCACAGGGTCGCGGGGTCAAAGGTCATTGGCAGTTGAAAGGTGAAAGGTCGCGGCGGAGGGGGTTCACGGCTGAGGAGCACGACGGCTGTGGCGTGGCCGTGGCTCTGTTACGTTCCATCCTCCTGCGCGGCGGTCCTCATCTGGGCGGTTCACGCACATACACACACTCACACACACACGTGCAACGCTGCTGGCGTCTCACACACACATACACACACACTTACACACACGGCTTCCACACAATCTCCAGCTGGCTTGATCCCTGGAAATCCACCAAGAAACGCTTCACTGCTCCTGTCATAGAGCGAGAGAGGGAGAAAGAGAGAGAGAGAGAGGAGAGAGAGAGAGAGAGAGAGAGAGAGAGAGGGGTGGAGGGGGGGATGGAAAAGAGAAACAGAGAAAGTGAAAAATGGGGATACAGGTTAGAGATCACAGGCCAAATGTCATGGAAACGGAATGTTCCGCAGGAAAGAAATAGCCAACAATCGACAAACAGAAATTGATTTTATGCCACGACTCGCACCTCAGGAAAAGAAAACACACACACACACACACACACACGCACACGCACACATGCACACACACACACACACACACACACACACACACGCAATCGCACACGCACACGCACACATGCACACAAGCACACACACACACCTACTGTACACACGCACACTCACAAGTTCTTGGCCGAATAAATTTCACCAGCCAAGGTCCTCCCTCAAACTTCTCACTTTAATTAAAATGACGCAATGCTTGAGTAAACATTAAACATTAAAATCGGGCTGCGCGATGTGGATGTGGATTTATTATAGTGCAGACTCTGCTGCTTTACTCTCTTGCATAAAAGATGCTTTCTGCAGCAACAACACTTTGACAGCAGAGCAGAGCCGGATCTACACCACTTTAAGGTCAGGACATTAATGGATAAGAAAGTTGGTAAAATATTTCTAATATTTTATACATAAAAAAACATTATTTACATGTCTAGAAGTTGGTAGTACTGGTAAGTAACATATTTAGAAATCATTGATTGCAATGCACTGTAAAAATCGCAAATCATTCAGCGATAAAATATATTATTATAAAAATATATATTATATATATACATATATTATAACATATTATATATATATATATATATATATATATATATATATATATATATATTAGGGCTGTCAAAATTATTGCGTTAACGCAACCCCTTTTTAACGGCGATCATTTTTTTAATCGCAAGATTAACACTAGATGCGACCCTGTGAAGTTTTTTTCATACACTGGTATAGACCGATATACCGTATAGACTGATAGCTTAACTACAATTCCCAGCATGCCCGCTTACAGAAGACGCTAGCAGAGCCTCGTGCACTCTTGCTCCTACCCCTCCCCTTCCCCTTGTCTCTCCCTACTCGGCTTCCTCCATCCTCCTTCGAGTGCTTTCAGTCTGTGCGTGAGCGTGGTAGTCGACACAGATGGTATCAGCCTGTAAATAAATGATTTACAAAGCTCTCTATGCCTCGTTTTTGAAAGCTATGGACTAACATTTGTTGCAAACAGTGTGCTGAAGGACTTGATTGGTTAAGCAATAGCTGTAGCTAGCTGCCAACACTGTTGATGGCTTTAATCTCTTCTGGCAGACAACTAGTGCTATTCAAAAAAACTGAACTATTTTATAAACATTGCATACTTTTAAACAGCCACCAAATAGTTCGTGTTGAATCCTAAGTCCATTTTAAGACTACAAACAAAGTTTTAAGCAACTTCAAAAGTTATTATTGGCTGTTGCAAATGATCAACAGAGCATCAAATGTGCTGTTTTCTTGTTTACAAAAGGGGGTGTTGTCACAGCTCCTTCCTAGAAAATCCGTGGTGTCGTCTCCTCCCTGCGTCCACTATACTTGTAACTTTTCATTATGATGTTCAGAGCTCCTCAG
>NC_085877.1:19113623-19118623 GCF_034702125.1 Engraulis encrasicolus | reverse complement strand
ACAGCAACCGTAACTAGGGAGAAGGACCTCCGACAAACTTTTGGATTCAGCAAGATGGTGAAACGCTGCGCCTACGGCACCTGTAGGTCCGACACCCGGTATCCCGAAAGATTAGACGGAGGCGTTGTTTTTTTCCCCTTTCCCAAGCCCAAGACCCAAGCAGCAAGATGCCGGCTATGGATAAAGCAATGTGGGAGACCTCACTCTCAGCTTAATTTCTCAAAAATTAATAAACATTCATTCGTCTGCTCGAAGGTAAGTGCCTAACACAACTTCTAGCTATGATAGGCCTATATAACCTACCTACAACATGTTAGCTACTCCAGTTTAAGGTAGGTTAATAAAAGTTATAACACAAGACAGATGCTTTATAGTCGTCCTGTCACCCCAATAAGCTGTTTCAATATTTTATCAGCCCGCTGTTAGTTGTTGTTAGTCAGCTGTTAGCTTTGACCCAAGCGGTACGTAATGAACTGGCTACACCCTAACAGACGTAACTGATGTAAACTAATAGTTGTATGGAGTATAGTAAATGTTATCATAAAACAATGATACAGTATTAAGTACAAGTAAGTGTAAACTATTCTTTATAGCTGGCGGTTTCCTGTTGCCATCTTATCGCTATCTGGCAGGTTACTGTAGTGTAGTAGATTACCGTATCTATAATCGATTATGAACACCCTTTTCTTCTGTCTTTGTCGTTGTAGCATTTTGTGGACGGGAGGCCTACATCCCAATATCCCAACCCTGTGCAGGCTCTTCAAGTCTCTAACCCCACAAGAGGCCATCTGGGAGGGTGCAGAAAACCACCAACAGAGAGGTAGGTGGATGGTTGTTATTCTTGGGTTTTTAATGCTACTTTCTTCATTAACCAAGTTTGAAAAAAACAAATGTTATTCTGCATTACAGTAGGTATACATACATGCTTTTATTTTTTTATTAACAACATCTCAACATAAGCCTAACTATCTTTAATTGTTTACAGATTTCTATTACAGGATGTAACCGCTACCACCAGCACACAAGACACACAAGATGCTCAAGTTGACAGTGGTACGTTTTAATTTATATAGAAGTAAAAAAAAAAAACATCCAATTTCACCTTCATTTCTTCCCATTTTGCACTATCAAAGTAAATTCGTTCTAAGTGGTAGTCCTCAATGCATTGAATGAATAAATCACACCACCCCATACCGGTCAGCCCAAGCTGGCCCATGATTTTATAATGATAGGCATGGCTATTTTTTAGCTTGTACGTGCCATCTGTGTGTTTGCTCAAAGCTCTGCCTGGATGGGCATTTAATTTCCAGGAGCCCATAGCTGTTGTCTTTGTCAATGACCTTTCTGTCGGGTGATGCCCCCAGATGTGGGGAATGGGGGTTTACAACTAAGCCACAGGGTAATGTAACATTTCCTGTTACTTCTGCATATTGTGCAGCGGCTATGGGCTCCATCGCTACCCCTCTTTTCATTGCCTTCGTCTGCACCATATCCTTCTTTAGGATAGCCACAAGCTGTTGGTGGTCTGACTTTCTGGAGCATATCCTTTTAAATATGGACGCCGTTAAACGGCCTGACCTTGCAATATACCACAGTGGGTTTTTATTTTGCTCCCTGGTGTCACATTCAAGAGAGATTGCGTCAGACTGGGTGATGTTCAATGTGTTGACATGACGAGTGGCCTCTTCATCCAGGACTGTAGCATACTTTGTAGGTTGGGGTGGCAGAGGGAAGTTGGGGAAGTCGGGTTGATTTACAAGATGTGCTCCTCCTGAGTTGTTGATGTTGGTAAAAAGTGGAAGCTGTACAAAAAAAAGGGGGGGGGGGGCATGTAGTTATAATCATTGATCTCTAACATTATTAACACTTTCTCTTCACAGAAATGCCTGAGCCCCTACTTCCTGACGACACGGAGTTGGAAATCCAGAACCTGAAGACAAAATTGCTAGAAAAGGAGTCTGAGCTCAACAGATTGAAGGCTGACAACTATAATCTTCAACAGAAATTGAAAAGAAAAGACATAGAATTAGACAGACTACATGCAGAAACTAACACACTAAGAAAGAGAACGTTAACACCTGAACTACTTGAAAACAGCAAAATTTCCAAAATGTTTAATTACAGTACTGGCTTTACATATGAAAAATTTTATCAAATGTGCACCATTTTTAGAGTTCCCAATAATCCAAACTCCATTCCAATTGATAACCCATTACATTACAAGCGCACTGACTGTGAGATAATGGAGATGCCCCTACGTAACCAGCTCCTGTTAGTATTAATGAAATTGCGGAACAATGAAGGTTTGAAAAATCTGGCATTTCGATTTGGCATTAGTGTACAAAATTCAAGCACTATTTACAAAGCATGGATCAATCACATGTTTGATATTTTGGGAGAAATTCCAATTTGGCCACACAGAGATATCATTACTCAACACATGCCCACAGCTTACAGACAAAATTACCCCACCACATTCAGCATTTTGGATTGTACTGAACTGAGGACCCAAAGACCGACATCACTGGTGTTACAAAGTCAGAGCTTCTCCACTTACAAAAGCACCAACACGCTTAAAGCGTTAGTTGCATGTGACCCCAGTGGTGCTGTGATTTTTTCCTCTGCTCTTTTTACATGGGCTATGTCAGACAAAGAAATTGTCAGAGAGTGTGGACTCCTGCCACAACTGAAAACTCTGGTAGATTGTGGCTATTTGCAGAGAGGGGATGGGTTAATGGCAGACAAGGGTTTCCTGATTGAGAAGGAGCTGAATGATATTGGACTGCAGCTGAATATTCCACCATTTGCAAGGTCCAATAGGCAGATGGCTGCCATAGATGTGCACTCCACAAAAAGAATCGCAAAACATAGAGTGCACGTTGAAAGGGCGATTGCAAAAATTAAAAAATTAAAAATAGTGTCAGACAAAATTCCAAATTCACAACTCTGTGACATGAATCAGATTTGGTACATTGTCAGTATGCTTTCAAATTTCCAACCCCACATCCTTCGGCCTTAGTTATTAGTCAACCTTCCAGGACTTTATTTCCTTTTTTACTTTACTTCTTTAATTCTTAAGATGCAGAGCTGATGACCCCATCATCATTTCACTACAATACCATGTATGTGACAAATAAAATTTCAATACAGAATCTGTTATTTCTGTTTTATTTTTATGTAATTATATTAATCATCTCACCTGGTGACTTAGACCACTACCCAATGCATATTCCTTGTCTCCAACTTGTACTTTGGGTGCTGATCTACCAACAATGTAGCTTATCGGCGTATCTATCATCTCCCTCAGCAGGTCATAGGTGTCTGTCCCTATAATCTTCCTAATAATAGAAACATATCCTCAAGATATTGGTAATGTTGATGCACGGCAAACAGATGTAGTATACATTCACAAACTTGTGGTAATACAGAGTACACTGACAGTGTGAAACATACTTACTTATTGTGGGAATAACTGGACATAATTGGTTTCCTTTTGCGGTTCTCCTTGGCCTTGGCAACAACCAGATTAGCAACTGGTTGTCCAGTGATCTTCTTTCCTCTTGGTTTGTGCCACTGTTGAGGTCTGCTCGTAGTTGAAGATGTGGGTCTATCTGCCCTTGCCCGCTCAAGGTCCAAACTATGCATAAGGCCCACCACATGAGAGCAGTAACCCGGTGCTCTAGTTAAAAAAAAACACACAGTAGAGTATAATTTAGTAATGCCACTAGGTGGCATACTCGGGACTAAAAAGGCTGTACGGTAACTTAGACGTCAGAGAAGAAGACGCAGTGCTGAAGATAGTGGTGGTCACGTACCCTACTTTCTCCTGCTCACTACATGTAATAGTTCATACTATGCGCTTCTGTAAGTAAAGTTTTACATTTTATACTCAAAGCCTCTTCCTTTGCTACACACAACAGTCATTACAGAAAAATTTACAAATGGTTCTGGTTCATGGGCTACTCTGGTGATGTTGATACAGTAATTGTACACTATTGCACCTTGCTACGTAAGTTTATATCGCTCTACCCGCTGTGAAGTAAGTTTATACCGACCTTTGTAAGTACGGTGGGTAAACTGTCTTGAAGAAAATGATATTTAACATGTAAATTAAAATGTAGGCTACTCACCCGGCAGTACAGGAACACGACTGGTCCAGGAGATCATGTTTATTGCAGAGAATTGCGATTTCGTGCGGCTTCTCATTCTTGCACTGAGACCTGTACACTTTAGCCTCTATTTTTATACATTTTTGCGTCTCACTCACCCTAATGCCATGAACATATCCCTCTACTGCATACTGCAGGCCCTTTTGTCTTACCCTAGAGGATATGGCATTTACATTACTCCAAAATAAATCGCTTAAGCAAACGGGTATTAACGCCAATCCCGACATGACAGATGCAAGATCACTTTGACAGGTCTCAGTTGTCGGACTTTTTGACGGACGTAGCAACAATAACTAGGGGGCGTGGCTTTTGCGAAAGGTGAATTACTTTTGGTCCCTTAAAAATTGGGAGGCACTGATAGAAAATGTCATAATTCCCTCACAGTTCACCCGATTGGACGCAAACACCCCCATATTAAAGCTGAAAGTCTGCTGTTAATGTACATCTCATTTGTTTCATCTCAAATCCATTGAGATGGTGTACAGCGCCAAAAAGATGAAAATTGTGCAGATGTCCAAATATTTATGGCCCTGACTGTATGTTTATGCACATCATGTTTGTGCAAGTGTGTGTGTGTGTGTGTGTGTGTGTGTGTGTGTGTGTGTGTGTGTGTGTGTGTGTGTGTGTGTGTGTGTGTGTGTGTGTGTGTGTGTGTGTGTGTGTGTGTGTGTGTGAGAGAGAGAGAGAGAGAGAGAGAGAGAGAGAGAGAGAGAGACAGAGAGACAGAGAGAGAGAGAGAGAGAGAGAAAGACAGAGGGAGAGGGAGAGGGAGAGGGAGAGACTTACAGAGAGAGAGAGAGAGAGACAGAGGAAGAAAGACAGAGATGCAGA
>NC_085877.1:19058623-19063623 GCF_034702125.1 Engraulis encrasicolus | reverse complement strand
GCACACACAAACACACGCACGCACGCACACACACATGCACGCACGCACGCACGCACACACACACACACACACACACACACACACACACACACACACACACACACACACACACACACACACACACACACACACACACACACACACACACACACACACATATATATCTGCTATGTGCTCTCAGAACAGATATTTCGGTAACACTTTACTTAAAGCCAACATTATAAGCGCATTTATAACAAATTATAACGCACATTATAATTACTTACAACATATTATGACTACACCGATGATGTTTCATGATGCTTTATGGTAACAGTAATGAATAACCATGAATCTAGCTTCTTTCTTTCTTTCTTTCTTTCTTTCTTTCTTTCTTTCTTTCTTTCTTTCTTTCTTTCTTTCTTTCTTTCTTTCTTTCTTTCTGTCACTCTTTCCTTGTATTACCATACATTCATCTACTACCTTTCGACTCTCTGCTGTCTGCGATTAGATCTTTCTTCTTTGGTCCTACACCTCCTCCTCACCCACTTCCTCCTCTCCTCCAGCACTCCCTCCCCTGTCTCATCTACATCTCTCCTCTCATCACTGTCTTCCTCAGTCCCACCCCCCAATCCCTACGCACCTCTTCTTGTTCTTATTCCTTGTCACTAATCTCTTTCAACATAGCTGCCATGGCACCTACCCTTGGGAGGTGACCAAGGATGAGAGAGAGAGAGAGAGAGAGAGAGAGAGAGAGAGAGAGAGAGAGAGAGAGAGAGAGAGAGAGAGAGAGAGAGAGAGAGAGAGAGAGAGAGAGAGAGAGAGAAAGAGAGGCCTGTGTACATGAAACACCCAAACGACACAACCAATACAGAATGAGAAGATGAATGGAGGGATGACAGTGGAGGCAATACGGGAGGTAAAGAAGTGAAAGAACAGCAGAAGAAGAACAGGAGAGGAGGAAAGGAGTAGAGATGACATGGCAGCTGAATAGGCAGTGTAAACCTCATGGGGGAGCACTGCGGGGAAAGCAGGTGAGAGATGAACAAAAGAAAAGGAAGAGTCAAAGACAGGTGGATGGATGGATAGAGGCAGAGCTCCAGAAGAGGAGGAAGAGGAGGAGAAGAGAATGAACAGACGAAAGGAGACAACAAGGGAAAAGACGCTAAGAGAAGAGTTGAACACAGAAATGATGGATGGATGAAGGGAGGTGCTGATGATGCAGAAGAGAAGAGAAGAGAAGAGAAGAGAAGAGAAGAGAAGAGAAGAGAAGAGAAGAGAAGAGAAGAGAAGAGAAGAGAAGAGAAGAGAAGAGAAGAGAAGAGAAGAGAAGAGAAGAGAAGAGCATAAAGGAGAAGGAGCCCAAGCACTGGAAAACGACAGCATGAATGGAGATGTGAGAAGAATAAAAGGAAAAGAAAGAGTTGGAAGGAAGACAGATGGATTGGTAGACGTAGAACTGAGGAGAGGATAGGAAGAGTGGAGGAACTGGTATATCAAAAAGAGCAGAGGAAAGGAAGTGAAAGGGGAATGACGTGTGTTGATGAATAGATATAGGTAGTGTAGAGAAGAAGTGGAGAGAGAGAGGAGGGGTGGGGGCTGTTTAACAGGAGGTCCATTAAACTGAGATTCACAAAACCAGACTGCTTCTGCAGCCATGGAAACCAGGAGAAGTGCCGCAGCAGACGGATGAAGAGGAGAGAGGGAGAGAGAGAGAGAGAGAGAGAGAGATGGAGAAAGAAAGAGAAGAACACAGAGAAAGAGTGAGAAGGGAAGGAGAAGGAAGAGAAGAAAAAACATGAATTTAAATGATAGAACAGGGGAGAGGGGAAAGAATGTCGGCAAAGGGACACGCAGGACGGCAAGAATAGACATGGATGGATGGATGAATGAATGAATGGATGGATGGATGAATGGATGGATGGATGGATGGATGGATGGATGGATGGATGGATGGATGGATGACCGAATGGAAGACTGAGACAGTGTGAAAGAATGAACGACGAGAGGGAGAAAGTGCCTTAGTCATGAAAGAAAAGAGACGCTGACAGAATTCAGGCTATATTTACCATAATATAGAGTGACAGAGAAGCACCTAAGAGAGAGAGAAAAGAAGAAGAAGAAGAGAGAGTGTATGAGGATGGGGAGAACAGAGAAAAAACATATTCCTCTCACCATAGGGTTGTAATTATTTCAGGACATATATTGACTCAGCTGTGGGTTCTCTTACAACCAGAAAAACATTCTCAACTCAACCTCCCACCTCTCTCTCTCTCTCTCTCTCTCTCTCTCTCTCTCTCTCTCTCTCTCTCTCTCTCTCTCTCTCTCTCTCTCTCTCTCTCTCTCTCTCTCTCTCTCTGTCTCTTTCTCTCTTCATGTCTGTCCTCCTTTCTCTCACACTCTCCTCCTCTCCTCCTCTCTCTCTATTCCTCTTCCCTTTTTCCCGTCTATCCCACTCTATATTTCTCTTTTTCAATTTGAGTGTATACGGGCGGGGGCTTTCTGAGGTGAATTCACACACGAGATAAATCATCTCCAAGCACCGCTCCTGGAGGAAAATGTGTGTATGGTAGATGGGAAGCAGAGATGAGAGGGAGAGGACGAGGGAAAGGGAGGAGGAGGGTGAGAGAGAGAGAGAGAGAGAGAGAGAGAGAGAGAGAGAGAGAGAGAGAGAGAGAGAGAGAGAGAGAGAGAGAGAGAGAGAGAGAGAGAGAGATGGGAGGGAGAGAGATGGTGGGGAGAGGATGAGTGAAAGGGAGGACTGAGTGTGTGTGTGTGTGTGTGTGTGTGTGTGTGTGTGTGTGTGTGTGTGTGTGTGTGTGTGTGTGTGTGTGTGTGTGTGTGTGTGTGTGTGTGTGTGTGTGTGTGTGTGTGTGTGTGTGTGTGTGTGTCCATCTTAGCTGATGTCGTTCTTTGCATTTCTTCATTTCCCAGACAGCAGGTGCAATGCTAACATCTCCACATCTCTATTTGCCCTCTCCCTTGCTGAATAACATACTCGTGTGTGCATGCCAGAAGCAAACGACATCACTGGACGTCTTCATTTCTCCACTGAGAACAGAGGCGTCAGACGTAAAAATGAAAGTAAATTCACCGTCTAAGAATGACACTAGCAAATTATATTGCATTGCTGCCACACAAGCGTTTCTCTGTACGTAAAGAGGCAGATGGACTGTGTTGTTACTGAAAAAGCCTAAAAAATGAAAAAGACAATCTGCTAGAAATATAATTCAACCAGCACAGAATGAGTTTATCATCTACAGTAATTGTAGACTGATTACACAGTGAAGTTAGCTGATAACACTTAATAAAAATGGGGTGCATAAAAAGAATTATAATGATTAACAAAACATTTAGAAATGTTTTCATTATTGACTGAGTAGGCCTATTATGAATTCTTTATAAAATATCTACAAATAGTATGGTGATAGATAAAAAAAAAAACATTAACATAACATTTCCCACTCATTTACAGAAATTTATTATATGGTTGTGACGTCATCTGTCGAATGCTCCATTCATTTCAACGGGGCTCCCCAACGTTCGGACGTCTGTTATTTTTCGATAACGGACGGGTTGGTCTATAACTGACCGCTGTCAATGGCAACAAGACTTTTCACTGCTAAAGCGACTTTTCAACAAGACTCTAATCAGCTGCTGTGATAGACAGCACCCGTTGTCCTGGCTACCGCTGTCAATGGCAACAAGACGTTCACTGCTAAAGCCACTGGCTTGTACAAGTCAGTGGCTAAAGCGAACGTTTCATATCACTCCGCAGGGGGTCCGGTCTTTTGTCACTCTAATCAGCTGCTGTGATAGACAACACCTGTTGTCCTGGCTACCTAGCTGTTGCCTAGCGGTGTTCCACAACGGCACTGTTTTGTTTTGCGCAGCAACAATCTTAACATTAAATAGGTCTAAAGAAATGTCCCCGCCATGTGTGAATCATTTAATTAATTATTAAGTATATCCATATAATAAGCGGGTTAACTTTCGGCGAGTCGGTCGCTTTGTGGAATAGCAGCACTTCAGAGAGAACAAGACCCCTCCGCTCCGCGTCGGGGTCTAAAGATTCTCTCTGTCGTGCTGCTATTCCACGGTAGCGACCTTCTCGCCGAACGTTAACCCTTACATATCTTTAAGATATGGCTAAACTCAACTCCAGTAGTGACTGTGGTTAAAGACTTGCCAAAGATTCCTGGCTGGTATAAAGTTAAAAAGCCTTTGCGCGTTGCGACTACTGTCTTCTTCAGAGCCTGACGACCAGCACCCCCAAGTGAAGAGTTGGCTTTTTAGTATCCTCACAGAAATGTATCTGTTCCTAGTTTGTAGCAGAGTGCTGGAGCTGGGTGCTCAACTGCTCAATATGAAAAGTTCATTAAACACTGCATACTGTTCTTTTTTCTCTTTATTTTTTGGAGCGAAGCAAAAAATGAAGAGAAAAAAGAACAGTATCCAGTGTGCAGTGTTTAATGAACTTTTCACTCTATACAAGACTTTTGATTTCCCCCACTCTCTCTCTTCTCTCTGCGTCCACCTCATCTCTCCCTCCTTAGAGAATCCTCAAGTTTTGTTTATACATTAGGCATACTTCTGGCATACATGCACCACACCTTATTTTACAAATGACTGACATTTTGTAGCCTACTTGAAACCTTATTTTATACATGACTGACATTTTTTACTTGTTTAAACAAATTGAAATTTAAAAAGACACTACGGTGTGGTCTCCCTTTTATGTTCCGGCAGGCTTGTGCCAGGCTGTCGTGACACAGCAAATAAAGAAAGTTCATGGCAAAGCTTCACCAACCCCTGCAAATGAATTCACTTCCGGTTGCCTGAAGTTGGTCGAATTAAGGGTTACATTCCGTGGGCTGTGGGCCGTGTGCTGTGGACATTATAAAACGAGCCAAGTCGACATGTTCATTCAACGCTAATCAATGCGTGTGACCTCTGTACGCGACCTCAATTAAATGTAATTGCCTTTTAGTATTTAGAGTATGTGGTCTACATAACTGTAT
>NC_085877.1:19053623-19056123 GCF_034702125.1 Engraulis encrasicolus | reverse complement strand
TTTGCTGTTCCAATTCAGAGAGAGAAAGAGAGAGAGAGAGAGAGAGAGAGAGAGAGAGAGAGAGAGAGAGAGAGAGAGAGAGAGAGAGAGAGAGAGAGAGAGAGAGAGAAACGGTGTTTGTATTGGTTATAGATGGTGCGGGTCATTTGCAGTTCAAATGTATCGAGTTTTTTTTTATGGGCAAGGAATAAACAATAAACCGTGGAGAGCTTTTCCTGATAAATGTTTCATTGCTTTTGTGCTCATTCAGGGATTCAGCACCGTTGTCTCACTGTGTGTTTTTTCGCCTGAATTTGTAATTAAGAATCTTCTTGTTGACATGTTGTTTTTCTATGCTTTTTTTCTCCGCTGATCAAAATCCCAGTGGTCGCACCTGCACATGGATGCGTTCTGCATCAGACTGGAACACGCATAAATATTAAATAGGAAATGAGCAAGGCTACAGTTAGCAAGTATAGACCTTGTTGAAATGAAAAAAAAGCTTACCTAAGAAGAACTGACAACACTTGCAGTTGGTTACAGCTAGCGAGCTACAGTGCTGGGATAAAAATGTTTTCGCTTTTGCTGCTGAGTTTTCGAGTTTGCTGAAGAGCCAGTGCTACAGTAGCAGTTGGACAGCATTATGAGTTTGAATTATACTACTTCAGTTACCGTTTGTGTACTGTCAATGGTACAGTGGTTTAGTGGAGACTTCCACAGCTAGCATAGTTTGTTACAATAGGTGATGCTGTACTGCATTGGTTTTTAACCGCCTGCATTGAGGATATGACCCAAAAATTCTGCTTGCGAACATTAAAATTAGGTGAAATCAAAACCAAATTAAAACATGTTTTGGTCCCCACATAAAGTCATTAAGTCATCTCGGAAAAGAGGCATTTTAATTAATAACTTTCATCAATTTGTGTATATAGGTGTAGAATTTCGGTTGGGGGGAAGTGGGGTACTTATCTCGGGCACAGGTAAAGGGGGACTTTAAGGGCAAAGCAGTTTGAGAACCATTACCCTTCAGCATCAAAACAAGTTTGTAAAACCACATGATACAAGTGATATGATACAGTCTTACAAATCAATCCATCTAGCTCAGGCACAGTTTCTCCCAACTGTTATTTTCTGCTGTGTGATGCTTTTGAGTGAATCCTGCAACATTAAGCACAGACGGGCTGAAACAGGTGCAGTCTACAGAGCAGTGCCGTGCGGTGTGGTGTGGTGCGGTGTGCTGTGGCGCAGTGCAATATGCTGTGAAATATGCCACCCAGCTACTTCCTGTCCCGGCCCGTCTGGCCCCCTTAACAAGGAAATGACCCCAAGTGACCAGCAGTCTGGTCTGGTGTAGTCACGCACTCACCATACTGTACGTATCTCCTCTGAGCATGCAGAACAGACATGGAGGAATGGACAGGAGGGAAGGAGAGGAGAGAATGGAAAGGAGGGAGGGATGGGTGGAGAGGACAGAGGGATAGAGGGTGGATGAGGAGGGAGGAAGACAAAGAGAGAAAGAGAAAAGGGGTTGGGGGAAGAGAAAAAGGGAGATGGGAGTGTGCAGCCCTCTGGTGCCGTCACACTCTCACCTACTGTCCCACGAGCATGCAGAACAGACATGAAGGAAGAAGGGAGGGAGGAAGGAATGGACAGGGAGACAGGGTGTAGAGAAAAGAAGAAAGGAAAGACGGAATTAATGGAGGATAAAAGGATGATGTGAGGAAGAGAGGGTTAAAGGGAAGATGGAAGGACTGAGATGAAGGTACGGGAGAGAAGGATAGGAGGGAGAGAATTGATAGAGAAAGGGAAGAAGGAGCAAGGGAGATGATGGAGGGATAGATGGAGAGGAAGGAGAAAGAAGCTATGACGAATGACAAAAAGTAGAGAGACAGAGTGAAAGGGAGGAATAGAGAGAAAAGAGAGGAGGGGGGCAAAAAAGCAGGGGGAATTGACCTCATTTGACCAGCAGTCTGGTGTAGTCACGCCCACACCTACTGTAACCGAGAGCAGGCAGATTTAAACATGTAGAAATGGAGGAACAGAGAGAACGGGTAGAGAGTGTAGATGAACAGCAGAGAGTGCGGAGATGGAGGAAGGCTAAGAGAGGCAGAGAAATCAGGGATGGGGCAAATGGGGATAATGTGAGACGGAGAAAGACAGATGGAGAGAGGAGAGACAGAGAGGAGGGAGAGATTAAAAAAATGACGGAAGATAAAGGTTCACTGTGCAGGATGGTGGCCAGAGTAGGTATTGCAACTATGCTGCTCATTGAAACTGTGCTGCCTACTGCCAAATTTGATTTGTTTATAAATATTCATATTCAATAATAAACTAATACTTTACTAGGATGACCAAAGCACTGTAAGTTTTGCAGCTAAAATTGTCTATTTCTGGAAATTAAAAATGGCGGACAATGGAGAAGATCCACCTTTTCATGTACCAAATGTGAAATTTTCCAAGTCATAATGAATACTTGGAATATTATGGTGGTGATAAGTGTTCGTTAAAAGGATAACATTTG
>NC_085877.1:19043623-19051123 GCF_034702125.1 Engraulis encrasicolus | reverse complement strand
GAGCCGAGAGTAGAAAAGGGCTGTAAAGGGAAGAAGAGGAGAGAGGAAGATTATGCATTTATGTTGTTTTCTTTTTCACTGGGGCAGGGTTGGGTTGTTATGTTGCTGGTGTTGTAGTGTCAGTGTGCATTTTTGATATAGTGATGGTTCCGTAAAGGTATTTTAAATGCAAATATCTCTATCTGTAGTCTACTTCTCCTGCTACTTTTTACGCTGGTTTCAGGCCAACCAGAGTGGTGCTTGTGCCAGGTTATTATGTACCATACAGTACATTGTCGTTACGGTTTGGAGAGGAAAAACAAAGTATTTTTCTATTCGCATTGCGAACCAGCTTCCTGGGTCCGAAAGCACAGATATTCGGCGCAAACATGTCAGTTAGTTTGAGATGCAGGAACGACACCGGTGCGGTTCTCTGTCATGCTGAACATGCTAGTAGAGTCATGGAATGACATCACACTTGGTCAGTGGGCTTTGCTCGCTTTATTTCTCTCTCTCTCTCACTCTCTATCTATCTCTCTCTCTCTCTCTCTATCTCTCTCTCTCTCTCTATCTCTCCCCTTCCCTTTCTCTCTCTCTCTCTCTCTCTCTCTCTCTGACTGACACCACAGATGGATGGAGACGACGGCAAGGCCGTGGTAATTATGGGATAGCCGGAGTCCCGTCTGAGCCAACGACCTGCCTTCTCACACACACACACACACACACACACACACACACACACACACACACACACACACACACACACACACACACACACACACACACACTGTAACAACCCTGCCGCAACCAAGCACTCTCTCTCCCCCCCCCCCCCTCTCTCTCTCACACACACACACACACACACACACACACACAACCTGCCACCCATCCTGCTGCCACAACACACACACACACACACACACACACACACACACACACACACACACACACACACACACACACACACACACACACACACACACACACACACACACACACACACACACAGGGACACACACACACACACACACACACACACACGCTGTAACAACCCTGCCGCCCACCCTTCTGCCCTGAGGGCATCTCCGCTGCTGTCACATCAACACAGCTCGGGGCCTCCAGCTGTTTCTTGCTCCCTTTCTCTCCTGAGTCATTCTCTCTATCTGTCTCTCTTTCTGCCTCTCTATCTGTCTATATCTCTCTTTTTCTCTCTGCTTCTCGCTCTCTTTTCCTCATCCATGGGTCTCACTTTTTTCTTTCGCTCCGTCTCTCACTCTGTCTTTGTGTTCCTCTTTTTCTTGCTCTCTTTCTCTTCTCCATCTGTCTCTCTATCTGTCTCCTTTTTTTCCTGTTACTCAAATCTTTTTTTCTCCTCCATCATCCCCTCGTTCTTTTTTTTTCTTGCTGTCTTCTTTAAACTCTCGTTCTTTTCTCCCTCTCTCTCTTTCTTTCTGGTCTGCCCGCTCTCTCTTTTTACTCACTCCTCTTTTTAATTCTCCATTATTATTATTTTTTATCTCTACCTCTCTCTCTATCTTTCTTTTCCGTGAGCCGTCATTCCTTCTCATTCTGCTCGCTTTTTTTTCTTTGCAATATTTTACTCTTGTTTTCTACACTGTCGCTCTCTCTCTCTCTCTCTCTCTCTCTCTCTCTCTCTCTCTCTCTGTCTCTCTCTCTCTCTCTCTCTCTCTCTCTCTCTCTCTCTCTCTCTCTCTCTCTCTCTCTCTCTGCTACCTTTTTTTCTCCATCATGATATTTCTCTCACACACTCACTCTCTCATACTTCTTCCTCCACAGATGCTCCACTCTTTTCCTGGCTCATATTTTTTTCGCTCCGTCTCTCTCTGTCCGTCTCATCTCTCTTATTTTTCTGAAGATGCTCTTTTCTTCTTCTTCACTTTTTCTACCTCTCTCTCTCTCTCTCTGTCAGTTTTCCCTTTCCACACACATAGTTCTAGTTGTTTCATCTTGTCCTCGCCCGCTCTCTCTCTATCTCTCTCTATCTCTCTCTCTCTCTCTCTCTCTCTCTCTATCTCTCTCTATCTCTCTCTCTCTCTCTCTCTCTCTCTATCTCTTGTCTTTTTTGTCATCCTGCCTTTCAGCTTGTTCGTTTCACGGTGCATTTGAAGCCCCTTGCGTCTTGTTGTCTTGTTTGCTTTTTTCTCCCAGTCCTCTCTATCTGTCATGGCTTCCTGCATCCTTCCTACCCTCTCCTGAGTGGAGGAGTCACCGCACATTACCTTCAATGCTGCCTTCCAAGACAGCACATTTGGTGGCAACAAGGCATCAAGGCTGCCCAAATGGAGAAGAAAATGCATATTATGGTGCCTCATGAGGGAACTTTTTTTTTTCAAAATGTGAAGGATTTGCCTTGATAGTTTCTTCATACATGCTTCGGCTTACAAGCCATCTGTGAAAGTGAAAGCTCAACTGGGAAACTCCAAGTCCCCATTGCCATTTTGACATAGCACACAGTGCTCACTACACACAAGGAAATTGCATTTATGCCTCACCCTCAGGGTACCTCAGTCATGGAGGTCGGGAGTCGAACTGGCAACCTTTTCGATACAAGTCTGATGCCCTAACCGCTTACCCATGACTGCCATCTGCACCTCCTGCCCTATCTCTGGACCAACGCTTTGAGCAGAGCAGCCATCTACTGCACAGGAGGCACAAATGTATTGCGAATGTTACAGTAATGTTTCAGAGCTGCATTAGTGGTAATCACTAATAGTGCACTTCTGAATTCACTTATCGCACTTCACACCACTACTCATAACTCTTATCATAACCTCTTCCCAACCTGCATCACAGGAGTGGGCATTAACTTTTCAAAAACTAAAACGCCAACAGCCACTGATGACACACGGCAAAACATTATCCACTTCATTATTCCGCATACACAGATGAGGTCATACTTAATGGCTAACTTCATTTAAATGAAGTACTACAATCTCAAGTTTTGCAAGTCACCCCATGCTGTGCTGTGCTGTGCCGTGCTGTGCCATGCCGCGCTGTGCCGCACCGCACCGTGCCGTTCTGTGCTGCGCTGCGTGTGTGTGCACGTGTGCATGTGTGTGCATGTGCGTGCGCGTACATGTGAGAGGTGTGAGTTAATTTCCTTCCTGCTACAAAGATGCATATAGAAACCTTTTATTATGCTATTATAACACCTTTACAAGCCATCCTAAACACCCAATAAACTGCATTGTATGACCCACGTCATAGTCTGTATAGGGAACTAACTACAATGGTTAACTACAATACATCTCAATGTAGTATAATTTCAGTGGTTATTCAATGGTTATTCTAAGCATCCATGCCTGTTCCCCTGTGCTGTGACATTTGGAAAACGGCTGCAATTAATGCAGTACGGTGGCCCTGTAGGCCCATAAAGTCCCGGGCCTGAATATTAAACTGCGAGACTGCCCGTTGCCACTGCCGCAGTAGACTGGGTTTTAAACCTGCGCCAGAGCATTAAACAATGCCGACCTCAAAATCGTATTACACCCAAGTCTTTTTACCGGAATCAATTTAGGCACCCACTCTCCAACTCTCACTCACAGTCTTTCTCTCTGCCTCTCACTGCCCCTCCCCCCCCTCTCTCTCTCTCTCTCTCTCTCTCTCTCTCCATCTCCCTCTTTCCCTTACTTTCCTCCACTCCACTCCTTCCCCTCTCTCTCTCTGCCTCTCTGTCCCTCTCTCTCTGCCTCTCTCTCTCTCTCTGACTCTCCTCCCTCTCTGCCCCTCTCTCTCTCTCTCTCTCTCTCTCTCTCTCTCTCTCTCTCTCTCTCTCTCTCTCTCTCTCTCTCTCTCTCTCTCTCTGCTTCACTGCTTCTGTCTATCCTGTTAAGTGGTAAAACGTGGCTATTTTAGACTCCCACTGTCCCACTCTCCCCACTCCTCTTCCACTCTTCTCTGTCTGCCTTTGCCCTTTTCATCATTGCTAAAACATGGCGGTCAATACAGGGACCTCTCTCTCTCGCCGTTCCCTGTTCCTCTCTCTCTTTCTGCTCCTCCATCTCTATTCCCTCCTTCCACCGCTGTCTATTTATTCTCTCTCTCTCTCTCTCTCTCTCTCTCTCTCTCTCTCTCTATTTCTCTCTCTCGTTCTCTCACATACACACTCACTCACTCCCTCTTTCTCTCTCCCTCTCTCTCTCTCAATCTCTCTCCCTCTCTCTCAATCTCTCTCTCTCAATCTCTCTCTCCCTCTCTCTCAATCTCTCTCAATCTATCTCTCCCTCTCTCTCTCTCTCTCTCCACCTCCAGCGCAGGAGGAGAGCTGTTAATGCTGCCTACACCCTTCACTTTCCATTTCTCCTAAAAACATGACTCTGCCCATCATGGAAACCTCGGTGAAATCAACTGTATCCAAAGTGGGGAATGTGATGGAGTGTGACTATCACCGAGGGTTGTTGTGGGTGTGCTCTTACTGTCACGCCAAGAGCCTGGCTCTTTTGTACAGGTGGGCAAAAAAATTCTGCCTTCGAAGAGAGCAATTGGTGGCATCGGGTAGGTAAGGTAAAATGAAGCACAGATAATGCATGTTAGATATGTTGCCTTAAGAGATACTCACGTTTTATATACAGTAGCGCCTTTCAAAACACCCAAGGACGCTTAACATGATATCTGTGTGTGTGTGTGTGTGTGTGTGTGTGTGTGTGTGTGTGTGTGTGTGTGTGTGTGTGTGTGTGTGTGTGTGTGTGTGTGTGTGTGTGTGTGTGTGTGTGTGTGTGTGTGTGTGTGTGTGTGTGTGTGTGTGTGTGTGTGTGTGTGCGTGTGTGTTTGTGTGTGTGTGTGCTTACGTGTAGATGTGTGTGCTTGTGGAACTAGCAGCCATAATTCTCCAGGAAAATCTGTGTTTTAAGGTGTTGTTTAAACATGGCCAGTGAAGGGGCGTTCTGGATGTGGTCAGGCAGTTTTTTCCAAAGGAAAGGAGCAGCTACATGGAAGGCTCTGCCACTTGTGGCCTTCAGTCTGGTATGACCTTTGGAAGAGGACCACAGGGATCTTGAGGGGTCATAGGGGTGAATGAGGGAGAATGATGGGCAACCTGGATTCAAAAGTTATAATCCAGTGCCACATATTCGAAAAATAATGGGATTCACCTGTACAAATGCCCAAATTATGCCCATATTAAACCATCACAAACTATACTCACAAAACCATGAAAACCACGAATAACCATGATCCATGGTTGGTTTTCATAGTAAAGCGATGATAAACCCCAAAATCATGGATAAGCCATAGTAATACAATGGTTGGTTCAGAGTACCTAGTGTAACCATGACATACCATGGTAGAACCATGGCTACCACAGTAAAACGATGGTCGATTTTCTTATGCCCCCACCCCCTTATCTACACATACTATCTCTCTCTCTCTCTCTCTCTCTCTCTCTCTCTCTCTCTCTCTCTCTCTTATCAGTGGTAAAGCATGTCTGTTGGTGGTGATTGGTGTAATGTGGGGGCCAGCAGGGTCTCCAGTAAAGTTGAAAGGGGTGAGAGAGGTCAGGCGTGCATGTATGCGTGCGGGCATGCGTGCGTGCGTGCGTGTATGTGTGCGTGTATGTATGCGTGCGTGTATGTGAATAAGAGAGACAGACGGTGTGTGCATATATCTGTGCGTGTGTGTGTCCACCGCAAAGAAGGGATAGGAGGGGTGAGCTTGGGTCAGGCGTGTAAAACTGACCATAAAATGGAAGCTCACTGCTCCTCTCCTTTCCTCTCCTCTCCCCTACTCTCCTCTCCTCTCCCCTACTTTAGCCTCCTCTCCACTCCTCTCCTCTCCTCTCCTCTCCTCTCCTCTCCTCTCTTCTATTCTCCTCTCCTCTCCTCTCCTCTCCTCTCCCCTCCCCTCCCCTCCCCTCCTCTCCTCTCCTCTCCTCTCTTCTCTTCTCCTCCCCTCTCCCCTACACTCCTCTCCTCTCCTCTTCCCCACTCTCCTCTCTTCTCCTCTCCTCTCCTCTCCTCTCCTCTCCTCTCCTCTCCTCTCCCTTCCTCTCCCCTCCTGTCCTCGGACAGACAGACTGCGGCCGCGATCGATAGTGGATCACGAACCCACACTGTTATCACCCCCATGTTACGTGCGCTAGGATGAAGAAGCCCCATTACACAGAAAGAGAGAGAGAGGGAGAGAGAGAGGCAGAAAGAGAGAGAGAGTGAGGCAGAGAGGCACAGAGACAGAGAGGCAGAGAGACAGAGAGACCCGACCAAACAAATGCATACACACACAGTTGTACACTAACAACCAAACACAAACTCCCACACACACACACACACGCACACGCACACACACACACACACACACACACACACACACACACACACACACACACACACACACACACACACACACACACACACACACACACACAATGCAATTACTTGTGTGGGAGTCCATATAGTGGGGAGATAGAGTAGAGGAGGTCAAAGGCCTATTCAGCAAGGCTGTTTTATTCCTTTTCTCGTTTATCTTCATCCCTCCTCTCCTCTCTTCCTCCGTGTTCACTCGCTTTTTCACCCTCGTCCGACTCCGAGAGATGCATGCTTATGCATCTCTCTTTCTTTTACAATGCACACACACTGTATTTCATTCCTCTCTTCTATCTATTTATTCTTTCTGTCCTGTATTCCACTGCATTCTCTCTCTCGCTCCTTGTCTGACTTGCTTGCTGCTTGTGCACAAGGCTGGATTCAGATGGCCTGGGGCACCTAGGCTACAGGTTGCTGTGGGCCCCCTCACGCAAGGCAAATATCACAAAAGATGTAGGCCTACATAGACATTGTCACAATTACAAGCAAGGAATTAAGGATAGCATGTCTCCCAACTGTACTCAACATGATGTTTTTTTTCAATATTGCATCTTGTCACAATTCTGCAATTTTTCACTTTTGGCCAATCAGGGGCCCCCTGGCAGGAGGGGGGGCCCTAGGCTGCAGCCATATGCATATAGCTTGAGCATCAATACGGCCCTGCTCACGCATCTCTCCTTCTCTTACAATGCAGATATTTCCCTCCTTCGCATTTTCTCTTCTGTTTTACAGGGATGCTCTTTCCTCTCTCTCTCTCTCTTACTCTTCCGCTCTCTACATGGGTAGGGCGTGGCATCTCTTCCTCTCTTCCTGTCCCTAGCTCCCAAAGCCCCTCCCCTTTCTCTCTTACTCTATACCGATGTAAGGTAGGTTTCAATCTTCTAATCGCTCATCTCTCTCCCTCCATCTCTGTAGATAGTAAAATACTACAACTACTGTTTGGTACTTGCCTGATTACCATGACTTTCAAATCTATTCGAGACTTGGTCTGACCAAGATCATAACAACTAACATTCTTAAACGGCATGGTGGACCCACCTCCCTTGGTTTGCTACTGGTCGAGGGCAGAACAGGCTGAGCCAAAGTTTAAACCAAACATTTCTTATTGCCCAATAGAACATCTCTGCTTAAACAATGTCACTGCCTTGAACATGCCTCTACCCAGGACGGTTGAAAATGCTCAAAGTTGATTAGTTCCAGACAA
>NC_085877.1:19023623-19026123 GCF_034702125.1 Engraulis encrasicolus | reverse complement strand
TATGTGCAGACTGATCAATGAGTTAATTAAGGAGAGAGGAATGAGGGAAAGAGGAGGACGAGGAGGAGGAAGAGGAGGAGTAGAAGGAAGAGGGAGAGGGTGTGGAGTGGGAGGAGAGAGGGTACGAGAGGAGCACAGGGGCCAAGAGGTGCAGAAGGGGCAGGGCCAAGAACACTAAGGATATTGTATTTTTTAACAGTGGTGCAGGGAAGGCAGAGAGGAATGGGGAAGAGGAGGATGAGGAGGAGGGGATGGGGCCGGGTGAGGATATGAGTCGGATTAGAGGTATAGGAGCACAGAGCAGGAACACTAAGGATTGTGGGAATCTGAGTCTTTACTGCACAGTGGCACAAGAAGGAAGAGAGGAATGAGGTGAAATGGATGATGGGGGTCGAGGGCTGATGTGCGGGCAGGGGGAGTATGTGGTAATCAGATACTGCCATTATAACCCCTCAATGATGTAATTATGATTCATACATATAATCTATATTAGCCTACTGTCACTACCTGATTCTGACCCCCTCAATTTTCAACGCTACTGGGTGTGGGGGTGAGGGACAAGAGGCAGGACCCAGAAATTTACATAACACAAAATCTAGTGTTACATCAATTGAACACTTAGATAGTACTCTGAGACCGAATGCTCTCTAGAAGATGTTAAATTGACTCTCTAAGTGTTGAATTAACACTGCATTTTTTTACCGTGTCAGGGTCATGGGGCTTCTATTGTTTTTTATAGATACAGAAAGAAACGAACAAGAAAAATAGAAGGAGGAGGAGGGTGAAGAGTAGTACAGTGGCGCAGGAAGAAGGAAGGGAAAACAAAATTTTTTTTACACTCTATCCACTAACGACCCTCTAGTGAACCCCAGTCCTGGAAGGAAGATAGGACAGGTCCATGAGCACTAAGGATCACACGGGAATCGTACAGAGGCCGCCGTGTAATTATACCCACACCCCCCCATCCACCAACCCCCAACTAACGACCCTCCGGCAATTCACAGTTCCTGGAAGAAATGCTAGCTGGTCACTGGTGTACGATATGTCAACCCGATAAAAGGTCATGACATGCTTCTTAAAACGCCCATCACGCCAAATGAGTTACACACATTTAAACAGTTCCCCGTAGGCCAGGGCCCGCCCAAGCCTTTATGGGGCCCTAAGCAAAATTTCACAAGGGCCCCCCCATACCACCGCCTACTCAGCACCGCATGCTCCTTACTCATATAGGCCAGATACATGATTATATATAATTTTTCCTTATTATTCTTAGCTCATGAGGGCCCCCTATTGGCATGGGCGCCCTAAGCGACTGCATAGTTCGCTTATGCCTCGGGCCGGCCCTGCTGTAGCCTCAGCACTGCAGAATATCAAACAGCCCTTGTGCGACACTAGGGCTCCGAAAATAAACAGACCGGTAATCATAACCGTTAATCAGGGCATCAATCAACCACACGACTACTAATCATTTCGTTTTGTCGTATGAATATAATATTATCTTTATTAGTATGAAGGCAAGATTTCCTGTATTAGAATTAATTTAAGATTTTCTTCATTAGTAAGAATAGAAGAGTTCCTTCTCATCCTGTGTGTTTGATTTGGAATTCTAATATCCAGTCAAGATCATGATTTAAAAAAAAAATATCTGCAGTATGCTATGAATAGATATATCATGATAATTTTTTTGAGATATCATACAGCTCGATCTGGAAGAAATTCTTGCTGGTCACTCATGTCCGTCCGATATGTCAAACCAATGAAAGGTCATGGCATCACGCCCATCACACTAAATGAGCTACACACACTTTATGGTCTTTGTAGCCTCTGCGGTGCACAATATGAATGCCTCGTTGTACTGGCTAGAGAATTAGTCAAGGAAAAAGATTTTTTTTAAATATATTTTTAGGGGCTTTTATGCCTTTATGTGATAGGACAGACTGAGATGGCGTCAGGAAGCGAGTGGGACAGAGAGACGGGGTGGGATCAGGAAATGACCCCGGCCGGACTCGAACCGGGGTCCCCGTAGGCATGCTAGCCCAAATGTGGGGGGCTTAGCGCGCTGCGCCACAACGCACCACAAACCTTTAATATTAACTATTAATTAGGCAAATGGTCATCAAGCACATGACTACTAGTCATTGTTCAAGAGCAATAGTACAAATATCTTAATTTTCTGTGAATTCCACTGAGTGCATGTATGCACTAATTCTAACAAGAACATACAACACATGTGCTGTAACATGTGAAGTAATGCTGCCCAGTCCAGGCCATAAAATGCCAATTTGATCCCAATTGTCAAAAATGTGATATGATCATCAATCGTGAAATCGTGAAAATATGTGCATCAGACAATATGGATGAAACTATCGTGGCATCCCCTGCCATATCCGTCAGCTCTATTTGGAAGAAATACTACTGTAGCTGGTCACTCGTGTCCAAAATGTCAAACCAATAAAAGGTCATGGCATGACTCTTAAAATGCCAGTCACGCAAAATGAGC
>NC_085877.1:19006123-19008623 GCF_034702125.1 Engraulis encrasicolus | reverse complement strand
TTGAGTGATCCATTGTTTTGAATAGCACAAATATATACAGTATACCCACTTCAAAAAATTCTCAAATATACAGTATACCCACCATAAAAAAGTAGACTACACCACTGTGACATTGCATGATGACACTGTCAAATTGGTGTCTGGATATCCAAGGGCCTAGCGCTGCACACAATGCTGTACACAATGCTGTACACAACCTCCACCCCCCCAAAAAAGCACCTACATCAATGATTGAATCCCACAGTAGTTGAGAGAATGCCCACCCACCCCCCAAAAAAACCTAAACCCTAAGGCCTATGAACCATATAGCTTTTTGACTCTTAGAGCATTGGCTCTGTGTGTGCTGATGGGAATGATGGAGGGGAGGGGGGAATGGAGCAGGGAGCTAGGGGGGAAGGGGAAAACATTAATCTCATGACCTTTGACCTCTATGCTTTAGTTTGCCCCACTCCCTGACTCACACACCTGATTCATCATGGCCTCTGTGACAATCCTTTTGTTGAGCCGTTACATTCAATTCAATAGTGTGTGTGTGTGTGTGCGTGTGTATTTGTGCATGCATGTGAGTTTGTGTTTGTGTGTGTGTGCGTGTGTGTGTATTTGTGCATGCGTGTGCATTTGTGTTTGTATGTGAGAGTGTGTGTGTGCTTGCCCATCTGTGCTTGTGAATGACGCTGTGGATTGTGTGTGTGTGTGTGTGTGTGTGTGTGTGTGTGTGTGTGTGTGTGTGTGTGTGTGTGTGTGTGTGTGTGTGTGTGTGTGTGTGTGTGTGTGTGTGTGTGTGTGTGTGTGTGATGGGGTTAGGGGAGTTTACTGATGTGCTCTATCTCTGATAGTGAATGAGACTGTGGATTTAGTGTGTGTGCATGCATGAGTGTATGTACATGTGTGGGCATGTGCACTCACGTGAGTCTGTATTTGTGAATGAAGATGTGGATTTTGTGTGTACGTACTGTACATGCCTGTGTAAAACGTGTGTGTGTGTGTGTGTGTGTGTGTGTGTGTGTGTGTGTGTGTGTGTGTGTGTGTGTGTGTGTGTGTGTGTGTGTGTGTGTGTGTGTGTGTGTGTTTGTGTGTGTGCGCATGTGTGTGTGTGCATGCATGCCATGCGTGCGTGCGTGCGTGCGTGCATGCGTCTGTGTGTGTGTATATGTGTGTGTGTGTGTGTGTGTGTGTGTGTGCGTGCACGTGTGTCCGTGCGTGCATGTGTGTTAGTTCACATATTCCTGCTGGTAGCCATGCATGTGTCTATGGAAGATTACATAAAGAGATTAATCTCCTGTGCGGTCATGTTTCCGTGGCATTATGCATTGTTAAATCCCTCAGCGGACAGGGGTGGGGGGAGCCGCAGGATACACTGAGGCCGTGCTGACTGACTGAAAGACAGACTGCTGTCTCTCCCCCCTCCCATGGGGCCATTGCCATTGGCTCGCGACACTTGATTGACAGATGCTTAAAGAGCCAATCTATGCAGATCAATAAGTGTAAACCCCCATCCTCCCATATGAAGTAATTACCCCACCGTCACACACACACACACACACCTTCACACACACACACGCACGCACTCACGCACGCACACACACACACAAACACACACACACACACACAGTCATAGGCTACATATGCAAACGCCAGCACCAGTGGTTCCACCAGAGTTTCAATGGCACACACGCACGCACGCACACACACACACACACACACACACACACACACACACACACACACACACACACACACACACACACACACACACACACACACACACACACACACACACACACACACACACACAAACTATGACAAGACTTGGCTCGGGTGAGCAGAATCCAATTGCACCTTGTTCACCGAATCCAAGCCGTGCTTGATAACAATACTCCACGGGCTATGTGTTTTATGATTTAATTACTGATATTAAATAAATCGAGCAGGCATAGTGACGCCAGTTGAGATGGCTGCTGCGAGAGATGCAACAGACTCCAGTCAGGATCAGGGTTGCCAGATGAGGCTGATGATTTCCAGCCCAAAAATGCTGAAAACCCGCCTGGAAGCACTAAATCCCGCCTACTTCTATTGATTACTATGGGCAAAATTGGGCAGATTTTCCTGCAAAATGCCATATTTACCTGCACATGGCCATCCTAAGCAGCCCAATTGGGCGGGAAACCGCCCAATCTGGCAACACTGGTCAGGATAAAGTCGTGTTTGGGGTCTGTCAAGGGGATTGAGGACACTGACAGGTTGTGCGTTATTACGTTCAGGTGTTCGTCGTTATGGACTATTGTGCATTATTAGGGTGCGGTACAAAGGTGATAGAAGGTTAAGTGACAACACCTGTTTAACTTGACACAGAGGTAGCTGTAATGCTGATAACAGAGCCATGGAAGTAAGAGTTGCCAGGCAAACACACTGAGTGCGTATACGGGTCAAAGACGTCCAACATGACACTGTCCTTCAGTGATAACAGATGCTTTTGCTACTGTAACTGTGAAAAACAAAA
>NC_085877.1:18983623-18998623 GCF_034702125.1 Engraulis encrasicolus | reverse complement strand
ATGACTTACAGTTGCCTTTTCAATCCTCTATCAGGCCTGCTGGCTTGCAACCATGTTTTTTTCCACAAGGTACCACTGGAACATTGGAATATTGCATTGATGTTGGAAAAATGTGCTATTGAAACCTGTACCTAAATGACCTGCAGTTACCTTTTCGCTCTTCAATCAGGCCTGATCACTTCCAATCATGTTTTTCTTTAATCACAAAGCACCGTACCACTGACATTTTGGAAATGTTACTATACTATCTTAGTATCCAACTCTGTCGCATCTAACTCTTTCGTATCAGCCACCTCTCTAACAGTGGCCTCTTTTGAGTCTCTCTCTAAGAGGGCCTTGAAACCTGTACCTAAATGACCTGCATTTACCCTTTCAATCCTCAATCAGACCTGATGACTTCCAAAAATGTTTTTATCTTTTTCAAGGCTCCAGTTACATTTAGGAAATGTTACTCAAATGTCAAAATCACTTTATATTGCTTCATCTACTCTGCTAAATTGCCCACCTCTCTTGTAGTGGCCAATTTTGAGTCTCCCTCTTAGACAGGGCCTTAAAAACTGTACCTAAATGACCTGCAGTTACCTTTTCAATCCTCAATCAGGCCTTGATGACTTCCAATCGTGTTTTCATTTTTTTCAAGGCTCCAGTTACATTTAGGAAATGTTACTTAAATGTCAAAATAACTTAACATCGCTTCATCTACTCTGCTAAATTGCCCACCTCTCTTGTAGTGGTCACTTTTGAGTGTCTCTCTGAGACAGGGCCTTAAAAACTGTACCTAAATGACCTGCAGTTACCTTTTCGATCCCCCATTAGACCTGAGGACTTGCAACCAATAAACCTTTAAACCCCTCTCTCGGAACACTTCCATTTAGAACTCTTCGCCGGAAGGGGTTCTAAGAAGTTCACTGACTGAAGTGGAGAGGGTATCTTGGAATGGGACTTCCCACTGTTCATTGTCTTGGAGGCAAAAAAAAATCATTGAGAAAATGCTTTGAGGGGAGCCACAGACAGAGGGAGAGGAGTGTTTACCATTTAGCACAAGTGCCTTTCACTTCCTTCCCTTTCTTTGCGATGTCTGCATTGTCAGACTCATTTGTCCTTGGAATGTAAAGGGGAGTGTGTGTGTGTGTGTGTGTGTGTGTGTGTGTGCGTGTGTGTGTGTGTGTGAGAGAGAGAGAGAGAGAGAGAGAGAGAGAGAGAGAGAGAGAGAGAGAGAGAGAGAGAGAGAGAGAGAGTGCCTTAGTGGCTACTGCATAAGGGGTGAATTGTTCAAGCCACCTGCTATGAGTTTGTTGTGAGCAGATATGTTGTTACCAAGTCGTAATGTATTACTAAATAGTCTGTATAATGCTGTAATAGAGAGGCTCTATTGTAGTGAAGTTTTACAGTGTAGAGTGAAGCAAAAGGACGGTACAATCTTGGATGCAGCTTTGGCTGCAGTGTCTACGTGATAACCACAATGGCGGCACTGGGCAGTCATGGGTAAGCGATTAGGGCGTCACACCTTTAGCCCAAAGGTTGCTGGTTCGACTCCCAACCGCCAGGTTGGTGGGGGTAGTAATTAACCCATGCTCTCCCCCATCCTCCTCCATGACTGGAGTACTGAGAGCATGTACCCTGCCACCGTACTGCTCCCCTTGGGGCGACATTGGGGGCTGCCCTCTTGCACAGGTGAGACATTAATGCAATTTTGTTGTGTGCACTTCTGTGCACTTGTTCGCTGTGGAGTGCTGTGTCACAATGACAATGGGAGTTGGAGTTTCCCAGGTGGGCTTTCGCTTCAATTTATTGTCGGTCATTAGACCACCACATGCTCAATGGCACTATCTATTGAGATTTATTTTCCACATACATGTGTGTATTGTACTTCAATGCTGCTGCCATGTCCTGGATTCACTCTGAGTATCTCTGGCAGTGACAATGACATTGGCTGCAGTTGAAGGTGGCATTACCAGGGAAGACACAACTAACCAAAACTCAAGACCACCATCTCCTTCATACACACACGCGCGCACACACACACACACACACACACACACACACACACGGATACGGACGCACACACACACAAAAGGACGCGCACACACACAGATACGGACGCGCGCGCGCACACACACACACACACACCCCATCTGCAGCAGACGAGACATGGCCACCTGTGGGATGAGAGGCCTCCTGAGTGCACTGCACACGTCCTTATTGTTAATCAATTAGTGCCCATCGATCCACACACACACACACACACACACACACACACTGTCTTCACCCTAACTTAGTCATGCACACACGCGCACACAATCACACACACACGGAAATGCACTCACATACACAAACAGACGGACACAAACACACACACACACTTTCATTCTGTCTCTAGCACACATAGGCACACATAAACACAAACACACTGATAACTGCACCATTGATATTGAGGACACGGACACAAGATACCACCAAATCTCATCTCGCGCGCTCACCCAGATACACACACACATACTAATACACAGTATGATAAGGACACACACACACACACACACACGCACACACAAACAAACACACACACACACACACACACACACACACAAACAAACACACACACACACACACACACACACACACACACACACACACACACACACACACACACACACACACACACACACACACACAAGATGGCACACCTGATTGCTCACATAAACAGGTGTTTGATATGTAGGCTTGCAGGGTGTAGTAGGATGGAGGGGGGGAGCACATTTAACTTCGGAGACAAAAATCTTTTCGGCACAAGGACGGAACTACCACTACGCCATCCATTACACAGTCTCTCTAGTGCTGAGAGGAGAGGAGAGGAGGGGAGGGGAGAAGTGGAGAGGAGAGGAGTGGAGTACTGGGGTGGAATGGAGAGGAGTAGTGGAGTGGAGAGGAGGGTAGATGATAGGAGTAGGGGAATGGAGAGGAGAGGAGTATTGGAGAGAAGATGGGAAGAGAGGAGAGGAGTAGTGGAGTGGAATGGAGAGGAGAGGAGAGGAGAGGAAAGGAAAGGAGAGGAGAGGAGAGGGAGAAGGAGATGAGATGAGAAGTGGAGAGGAGAGGAGAGGAGAGGAGAGGAGAGGAGAGGGAGAAGGAGATGAGATGAGAAGTGGAGAGGAGAGGAGAGGAGAGGAGAGGAGAGGGGAAAGACGTGAAGACAGCAGAGGAGAAGGGATGAAAGACAAGAGATGTGCAGGGGAGAGCAGGAGAGAAGAGGAGGGATGGAAGAGGGAGGAGAAGAGGGAATGGGAAAAAAGAAGTCAGGAGAGGAGAGGAATGGAAAGAAGAAAGGACAGGAGTAGCCAGGAATAGCAGAATGAGAGGAGGAATAGGACAGAGGGAGGCAGAAAGGAGAGGAAAGGAGATGAAAAGAGACAAGAGGAGAGGAGAGGAGAGGAGAAATGAGGAATGGAGGGTTGAGGAGAGAGGAGAGGAGATTAGAAAAGAGGAGTGGAGGGGGGGGGGGCGAGGAGACGACGAGAGTAATGTAGGAGAGAAGGAGGAGAGGAGAGCAGGGGAGAGGAGAGGAGAGGAGAGGAGCTATCCATATCTTTTCTATTTAGGCCAGCAGGGAGAGGAGCAGAGGCGAGCAGAGTAGCCAATGTAGCCCTCCAATCCTCCTTTTTTATAGCAGAACAGAGGGATGCTTGTCCCTGCTGAATTCTATCATCCACTGAAGCTGAGAATGGACACACTAGGACTGCATATAAATGCCCTCTGTTCTGTGTCTTTGAGCGTGTGTGCGCGCCTGTGTGTGTGTGTGTGTGTGTGTGTGTGTGTGTGTGTGTGTGTGTGTGTGTGTGTGTGTGTGTGTGTGTGTGTGTGTGTGTGTGTGTGTGTGAAAGAGACAGTGTGTGTGTGTGTGTGTGTGTGTGTGTGTGTGTGTGTGTGTGTGTGTGTGTGTGTGTGTGTGTGTGTGTGTGTGTGTGTGTGTGTGTGTGCGACCACGAGAGACAGATCTTTATGTGTATGTTCAGTCAGAGCATTTTCTGAAGTCTCTGTCTCCTTGCACGAAATGTTCAAAAAAGGAGAGAGAGAGAGAGAGAGAGAGGGAGAGAGAGAGAGAGAGAGAGAGAGAGAGAGAGAGGGAGAGAGAGAGAGAGAGAGAGACAGAGACAGAGCGCTCCGTTCCACTGAAACCCTCCGATGTTTGCTTCAAATGTGCGCAAAATACAAAAAAGCATCTCTCCTCAGCAGTAAATGTGACTCCTAAAAACGTGACTGACTACAGAGCCGCGCGTGGCACCCGTGGAAGATACAGCCTCATAATTCAAATTCAGTGTCACTGCCTTTTAAGTGGGTCAGCATTCGTCGGATGCGTTCCCATACCGTTATCGACTAAATATTAAAATATGCCTGTCAGGCGAGGCTATCTCGCCCTAATTTATGTCGAAACCCCCGGTTAGCTCCATTTTCAGCCAGTAAAAAAGCAGCTAAGGATTCTGAACAGGTTGCTCCGACTACCCACAGAGTCACCGTCCCCAATGACAACGGCAGCCGTGGTGGTGAAAGGGGATTGTTTGCCGTCAGAATCGACTCTGGGTTATGCAGACAAGTAGCCCATCCAGCGTAATTACATTTTTCACGCTGTATTTTTAGCAACATGTTCGTTCGTGTTGCATCGAAAGACACTGCAACACCACAAAATCACACAGCAAACGTTCACATAACCAGTGTGCACACAGGTCTGAAAATATGAAGCATTTCCCGTATGGACATTTTTTTGGCATGCGTTGCCTTGGCGCGTTTATAGCAGATAGAGCTTGCTTACCTTTTTTGGATGTCCAGGCAACACGGTGGTGGAAATCCGAGGGGTCTGTATGTGTGTGTGTTTTGTTTTTGTATGGGGCTTGCGTTCTTCTCTCCTCTTGATGATATCTTGGTCGGTGTCAAAGCATTCCCTTTTAACACTTGAGAATTTTCAACAGCGCCTCAACTACCGCTATGCCAATGACATCAAAGCGCTCCCCGTGTTTTCACCAAAGGGAATGGCAATTTAACCCCTTTTCCATTTGCTTCGCCGACAACACCCTTCTCTGTCAGGGAAAACGAGGATGTCTGCAATTTTATAACGATTCCGAGACGGTGAAATGGAAACTACAGTAAGCTACGCACACCATTTTACAGGTGAAATCGATGCATGGGAACCGGGTCTGGCAGGATGTTTTCAGCAGAAGGCATATTCCAAAGTGGCACGTCCTCTCCTCCACATCTCAAAAAGGGTCGTTTTCTTTCGATTTTATGGTCCCAGTGTGTGCGTGTGTTTGCTCCTGGTTCCTTCAGAAATGCAGACAGAATAGCATCCTCCTCTCCCGGTTCATAGCAGAGAGCCCAAACGAACAGTGATTGAAGACGACTTTGCAGTCTAGGCTAGTATGAAACGGGCTTCATCCATAACGCGACGGCTCAGTAAACTGGTTCCGTTTGGATAAAGAGGGGAAACGTTTTCGGAGATTCCGCTGCTCAATTTCGCACCGACGAAAACAGCGTTTGCCACACTTGTCTTTCTGTGGCACGACAGGCTCTCGTTGGCAAAGGATGCTGTGCTTCTTCAGACTCTCTCTCTCCCTCTCTCTCTCTCTCCTCCTTTCTCACACGCGCGTGCACCGTCCCTCCGCGAACCACAGTGTCCGTCCTATCTAGTTTGTCGCTGTGACAACGGCGCGCGGCATCATCTCTCATGCATCGGTCACATCCTCACATTTTCCGACTCAAATCTGCGCATTCCCTCACGTCTTGACTATTTATTACAAGGGAAAGCACTGAGTTGCACAATGTCTTTTCCCACCAACAAATGTCATGGAGCAGAATTGTTATTTTTTTACGTCTTTCTCTCTCTCTCTCTACCCCCTCTCTCTACTCTCTAGTGTGTCTCTTTTCCTCTCTCTCTCTCTCTCTCTCTCTCTCTCTCTCTCTCTCTCTCTCTCTCTCTCTTTTGCATGAAGTCCTCCTCAGATGGTAGATCTGCATCAGCCTGACGTCAGAGCACATTAAAGCGATACAAGCCCTATTTTGCCCTCCGTCAATCCCGGCTTCTCTTGGCAACCGAGGCTGTGAGCGATCGGAGCAGGGATGTGTTTCTCGAAAGCGTAGTTGTTAGCTAGTCAGCAACTTGGATAGTTGCCAATGGGAAATTGCTTTGCAACCAACAAAGTAGCTAACATAGTTAGCAACTATGCTTTCCAGAAATGCACCCCATACCGGTAGGCTATTAGACCGGCATTATCGCAGCGTGGTTTCCGACATGAGGCGCCCTTCACTCGGCGTAGGCATAGGCTATACTCTTCTCCGATAAGGGATAAAGGGGCTGGCATGGCTGGCGACGCAGACAACGTGACGGGGAATGATGTCGTGGTTTTCAGGGATTTAGCAGGAACACCGGCAGCCATGGCCTTGTGCTGGATATAGCAAATCCGCACTTGTAATAGGCTAGGCCTACCCTATATTTAATTTAAACTTAATCATGCACATTTCCAACCAGATGCATCGCCATATGATAGCCTACATATGGTACACCAGCCTGTGTGGACACAGTATGTCTTTGTGTAGATATGTGTAGTTCATGCTGCAGCACAAGTTCCTTAGACATTAAAGGGATAGTATGGTGTCCCAATAAATGGGACATTAAAAGGACATGGCGAGTCAGTTTGGGTAATGAGGATGAATCCTGGGACAGCCTGAAGCATTACACAAAAAGTCCCTTTTAAAGTTTTCGGTGGAAAACACCGCATGTAGTGAGGAGAAAATTATATATAGACATTTTTGCACCCCTAAAAAACTATAAAATACATAAACAAATCCCTACACGCTACACTAGCATAACCAACAGAGAGGTTTAGGCCCACATCCATTACTACTAGAGGTACCTAGGAGGTCTACTACTGTGACCTACTTATAATAAAAAACGAGTAGAACCTGACGACCAAACAAAGCATAGATTCTGACGTGTACGCAACTATCTCGAAAATGTTACTATAGCGATACGGAATTGAATGCTCGTCAGGCATAATGTAAGATGTAGGCCATATAATTGTGGTATAATAATAGCTAACTAAGATTGTGATAGATGCTTGACTTAGATGTAAGCAAGTGAAAATGTCATGGCCAGTTTGTACTGTCAGTGACCCGTCTGCCTCAGCGCATGCATCATCATCTGCTACCACGTGAGTGCGCACACACACACACACACACAGTTGTGGGAACCCTGTCTGCGCTCAGATCTCCCTGTGGGTCTGGCGATGACATAGCGACGTTGAGTGTTTGTGTGTGTGTGTGTGTGTGTGTTTCTGTGTGTGTGTGAGAGGGGGGGGGGGAGAAAGAGGTAGAGTACACTTACACATGTGTTCTTGGCACTTGGTGCGACTGTGTGCATGTGTGTGACTGTGTCCTTCCATATTTGTGTGTGTGTGTGTGTGTGTGTGTGTGTGTGTGTGTGTGTGTGTGTGTGTGTGTGTGTGTGTGTGTGTGTGTGTGTGTGTGTGTCTCTGTGTGTGTATTTGTGTGTGTCCTTGCATATGTATATGTGTGTGTGTGTGTGTGTGTGTGAGAGAGAGAGAGAGAGAGAGAGAGAGAGAGAGAGAGAGAGAGAGAGAGAGAGAGAGAGAGAGAGAGAGAGAGATTGTGAGTGCGTATTTGTGTGTGTGTGTGTGTGTGTATTTGTCTGTGTCCTTGCATGTGTGTGTGTGTATGAGAGAGAGACAGAGAGAGTGAGCCCATATTTGTGTGTATGTGTGTGTGTGTGTGTGTGTGTGTGTGTGTGTGTGTGTGTGTGTGTGCGTGTGAGCAAATGTGTGCGTGTGTGTGTGTGTCCTGCGGGGCTGCGGATGACAGAGCCATCAGTCAGAGCCCTCTCACCTGGGCCCACTCACAACGAGCCTGTCAGGGCACTGCACAGCGCATCCCCAAACAACACAACATCTCTCTCTCTCTCTCTCTCGCTCTCTCTCTCTCTCTCTCTCTCTCGCTCTCTCTCTCTCTCTCTCTCTCTCGCTCTCTCTCTCTCTCTCCTTTGTTCTGTCTCCCACTCATTTTCACTCTTTCTTTATTTCTCTTCCTCGCATTCCTCACTAACTTAATATCTATGGTATTATTCTCTCTCTCTCTCTCTCTCTCTCTCTCTCTCTCTCTCTCTCTCTCTCTCTCTCTCATTCTCTCTCTCTCTCTCTCTCTCTCTCTCTCTCGCTCTGCCGGACAGGACAGTCTGTCTTCCCTGCTTCCATTTCCTTGCCTAAGGGAAGAAAGGAAAAAACGATTTGTATGGATCTCTTCCTTCCTTCCTCCCCTCTGTTTTTGGACAGGGGATGTGTGGAGTAGTTAGTGGGGAGGGTGGTAGGGAAAGGTGGAGATGGGTTGTTTTTTCTATTCGAGTTTGTGGCCAATATTCAGATTCTGAATTTGTATTGTGACATTTTGGTGACTTCACTGTGAACATTCCCTTTCCTATACATGGGTTCTAACTTCTAAATTTGTGTTTTCCCCTGACTTCGCGAAACTAGCTGCGCACAACTCAACCTCTGATTGTTGGAAACCGCTGTCGGTCAAAAAATTAGCTCACTTGGTTGACTGCCAGTGTCTTGCCCCTCCTCACAATACCGTGTTGATAAACACAGTGAACCCATGTAGGCCTATACATTCTATTTATTTGCCAGGCACATGTCCAAATTAACACAAGCCAGATATACATATCAAGACAGTCAAGGACAAACAAACTAGAACTTCACAAAACAGTGACGATTTGGAAAAAAACGAAAACAAAATAAGCTAAATTAACATATACTAGTAAACATACACTTTATCCAGTGCCCTCTCAGCCTGGATGTGTACTTTGTGCTACTCACAAGTCGAGTGCCGCCATGATGTTGTTGGAAGAATCATCCAGGCATTGTGTAAACTTACACCTTGGGTTTCTTAAAAGTGCCTGAAGTGTGTTTATTTCTATTCCTACACCTAAACTATGTTGATATAGCCATAGGGCGTGTAAGCGGTTAGGGCGTCAGACAGGTTGCCGGTTCGACCGATCTGCCAGGTTGATGGGGGGAGAAATCAGTGTGATTAAGTGGTCCGCATACTGGGTGTTAACTCTAAAAATATAACTTCATTTCATTTTTACATATGGCAACGTTTCCATATGTAAAAATGAAATTAAGTTATATTTTTAGAGTCAACACCCAGTGTGCGGACCACTTAATCACACTGCTTACCACTTTTTGTCTGGCACCTGGATTACTGCTTTGTGGATGTGCGCACCCCAACTTCCAAACGGAGGGAGTAATCAAGCAGTGCTCTCCCCTATCCTCCTCCATGACTGAGGTACCCTGAGCATGGTAACGTCCCACCGCACTGCTCCCTAGGGGCGACATTGAGGGCTGCCCCCTTGCAGGGTTGAGGCATAAATGCAATTTCGTTGAGTGCAGTGGTCACTTGTGTGCTGTGGGGTGCTGTGTCACAATGACAATGGGAGTTTCCCAATCGGGCTTTCACTAGTAGACTGTTGTAGACTATGGAGCAATGCACTTTGCTATAGAGGCAGTCGGCTCGTATGCTAATGAGCAGGCGGGGCACTCGGAGGGTCATTCGCAGCCTCAAAATGAATGGCAGTGAATGAGAAGCCAGTGCACTGGATGGTAAATTCTACTTTTTTAGACTTGTAATTGTTGGGAGCACTTTCATTCAAAGTCCACTGCCTGCGTCGTGAATCCAGGGAAACGACTATGAAGTGGCAGAACCATACTGTATCTATGTCCGAACAACCACAAGCAGTTGTAGAATCCACAGTCCCCCCACCAAAACTAAGCTGTCAGACTGAGTGTTGGTGGGGGGACTGTGGCTTCTACTCATGGTCGTTCGGACATACATATGGTTCTGCCACGTTATAGTCGTTTCCCTGGATTCACGACGCAGGCAGTGGACTTTGAATGAAAGTGTTCCCGACGATTAAAAGTCTAAAAAAGCAGAGTTTACCCTCCAGTGCGCTGGCTTCTCATTCACTGACATTCATTTTGATGCTGACCCTCCGAGTGCCCTGCCTTCTGATTTTCGGTAGGCGGGACATATGAGCCGACTGCCTGAATGGTGGCACTCTGATATTCATACCATTGGTCCAATATGGTGCCTTCATCTCATCAATCAAAAAAAGCAGGGACATCACGGGTTCAGGAAGTAAAAGCCCCACCACATATTTGCTCCTGCCCATAGAGGTAGAAAATAACACTAGAGGTGACCCCGCCCCCCTTTTTACGGCAATCTGTAGCGGCCATTATCTATCAGTAGATCAGAGAAATGGACATTAACGGAGGAGGCTCACCTCTGTCAAAAATGGCTTAATCATGTGAAAATGTCCATCAACACACTATACAAGGACAATAGTTGAAGTGTGTTGCTAACTATGTTCATAAAATATAAAATTTGATTTTTAAATGTATTTTATCGACTCCTATGATTTAAGTAGATATTTAGCCTGACATTTCAAATCTGGTCTTTGATTAATGTGTTACTTCATATTCACACAGTTTTAGTCAATTTTTTGACAGGGGTGGGCGTGTTCTCCATTGACTTGCATTGACTGAAGGTACCTACACTACCTATGGAAGTTGAGAAGCTCCATGTGCCATTTTCCAGTGCTGTCGCAAATTGCTGTGTCACCTCTAGTGTTATTTTCTACCTCTATGCTCCTGCCCATGTAATGAACCAGCCAATCCTAATTACCACACCCCCTTTACCACACACATCCTGCAAAAGAATTTAGTTGTAAGCAACTGGAATTCTTAAACTGTTTTAAGATTTGGCATTAAAGTGCTTATCTGTGAACCACCCACGTTTATACCGGGCACTGAACTTTTCCGCATGTGACTGTGAGCTACCCAGATGAACGAGCTGACGTCCACTTTGTCGTCACGGTTTGTAGAGTAAAAACAAGTATTTTTCAGTTCACATATTGAACCAGCTTTCGGAAGAACCAAAGATCTGCAGTGTGAATATGCCAGTCGGTTCGCTATTAGGTGCGGGAACGAGCACCGGCACGGTTCTCAGTCGGCCTGAACGAGCCATTTGAGGAGAGATTGTTAGTGGTTCCTCTCTGGTAAATTCACTAGTTACAGTATACACTATTGCCCATTTATCTGTTGCAAACATGTAACAGTACTCTACTACTTTACATGTATTACCCAAGCTTTCAACGACAAACAGGTCCACTGTACTGCCTGCAGTATGACAAGGCCCAGATGAAATAATAGCCAATACACAGCTAGTGATCCATTTAAAAAGGCACTAGGTAGGATGACGTCATTTGCGAGGTGCCCGTGGCATGCCTGTCTCAAAATCTACACTGTAATGAAAAAACGCTGTTCAAATAAACTCGCTGTTTTTCATCCCGGAATGCGAGCAGTTGATACAAAACTGAATATGGTCTGTAAAGCGATGTTTTCAAATGATAAGTGTTTCCCATGACAATCCCTCGGACCGCGCAGGCAAAAGTTGCATGTGGGGTTTTCTGACAGCGGACCGTGGAAGTGATCACGAGAGCCATCGTTCACGTACTAAAGTCTCGCATAATCGTTGGCTCACTCGGGACCATGATTAATTAAACTTTTAATCCTACCTGGAGCCCTTTAATCTCTTTCTGTCCGTCTGTCTGTCTGTCGCTCTGTTTGTCAGATCAAGTGTAACTGAGGCAAGGCAAGGCAAGGCAAGTTTATTTGTATAGCGCATTTCATACACAGGTGCAACTCAATGTGCTTCACAAAAATAAACAAATGCAACAAGAAAAGAAACATGGAAGAGAGAAGGAGATAGATTAGAGTCAAAGAACATTTAAAACATTAAGATAAAACATAACTGAGGTGTATCCGCGCAGTATGTCCCCCTTGGGTCTCGAACTTGCCACCTCCTAGTCAACGCATCGGTTCAGGTATGGGAGGCACAGCATGATACCGCTGAGGTAAAGGACCAATCTGATTGCTAAGCACTTCCGATACTGTATGAGCCTTCGGGAGGGAGGTTTACTAACGTTCCACGCCACATTCTGCTAGTTGGCCTCCGTTACACAAGCAATAGATAGATTAAGTGGTCATTTTATCTTTCTGTTTCCTAGTGTCTCCCAGTGCCCATGTCAGACACCTAGACAAACCTATTTAACTGTATATTATCTCTCACAGCCTGCCTTGCCTGCCTGCCTGCCTGTCTGCCTGCCTGCCTGTCTGCCTGCCTACCTGCCTGTCTGCCTGTCTGCCTGCCTGTCTGTCTGACAATTTATAGATGCAGTGGCAATTCTATCTTTTTTGTTTCCCTGGGTCTTTCTTTTTTGTCGTTCTCTGTCTCTCCTTCTCTCTATCTGTCTATTCCACCCACGCCATAGACACACAACTATACTAAAAAAAAGCTTGTTCCCTGTTCATTGTCTTTTTACTCCACTTCTGAAGGGCATCTAAACTCAATCTCACCCTGGGAAAAAAAAACATAGGAGATGAAGTGTGTGTGTGTGTGTGTGTGTGTGTGTGTGTGTGTGTGTGTGTGTGTGTGTGTGTGTGTGTGTGTGTGTGTGTGTGTGTGTGTGTGTGTGTGTGTGTGTGTTTGAGAGAGAAGGGGGGAGAGACAAAGAGAAAGGGAGAGAATTAATGCCTGACAGAGAGGGTGAAAGCAAGAGAGAGTCTGTGTGCTTAAGTGTGTATAGGCCTGTGTGTGTGTGTGTGTGTGTGTGTGTGTGTGTGTGTGTGTGTGTGTGTGTGTGTGTGTGTGTGTGTGTGTGTGTGTGTGTGTGTGTGTGTGTGTGTGTGTGTGTGTGTGTGTCACACAGGCTGAGTATGGAAGATAATGGGCCCCCAACAGAGAGGTCTGTCATCTGAAAGCAGACACACACACACACACACACACACACACACACACACACACACACACACACACACACACACACACACACACACACACACACACACACATTAATACAGTATGGATTCTCTCCTGTCCCTCACTGCATGTTGATACACAAGCAACCACACATGCACACACACAAGAAGGCACATAAATGCAGACACATTTAAATACACACACATGCAGTAGGCTACACACTCAATACTGGAGATGCTCCGATCAGCTTTTTATCACTGATTGCAATCACCAAAATCATGATGTGCTGATCACCTTATCGCCGGTCACAGAAAAAATTGAATCTGTCCTGACGATAACAGTTATAGTCATTACTCACTTGGCAAGTCCTCTTGTGAATTCAATTGTATATTGAAGTTGGACTGCAGATTTTAGCCGTAGTATAGTAGAGAGGGGCAATACGCCCCCACGGGGTAATACGCCCCCTGCCCGTTTTTCCCATTTTGACTACTAGATGGCACAAATTTCAATTTGCATTGTTGCTATGAATAGATCCTGACCACAGGGATAAATAAACATCCGCTGTGGATAGCATTTTAGCGACGCAGTGGAGGAAAGTAAAATTTTATGGCTAGTCATGTAATTTTCTGGCGTCAGTACATAAGCATTTACACAGGTAGCCTAAAAGCTTCATATTACGTTGTATTTACAATAAAATCATAGAAATTTTGATTATTTATTGGCATGTTGTTTCTTTCATTGTTTGGTTGAAGAAAACAATCAGTGAACCAAGTAGTTTGGAGTTTTTTTTAGGGGGGGCCTATTCCCCACCTCAGGGGGGGCCTTTTACCCCACTAGCGGGGTAAAAGGCCCCTTTAGCACAATTTTTGTTTTTGTTTAAAATGTCATGAAGGATTAACTTTGGGTAATTTTCCATGATGGGTTATTGTTCACCTCACTGTTGTTACCAACTATGGTTGACATGAACACAGATGGTTAACATCTACTTGGAGAAAAAATACCTTTTCCTTAAGGGGGGCTTATTCCCCCTCTCTACTCTATAGCTTTCCCTCTGCCTTACGGAAGTGCATTCGTATACCAGGAAGGAATTAAATGAACATTAGTCCCGTCCTCAAAAAAGTAGGCTACTTTCTGGGGATGTTTATCATAATTTCTCAGCGTGCTTCATCTAAGGCCCCGTGAAATCTAATGAAAGTAACGCTCCTCTTGCCTGCATGTCCAGGTGCACGCCATGGTAAATAACACAGGCAAGGAGTCCTCATCAAAACGATACCAGTTACTCATTACTCTATACTCAATATATGTGAATTGTACACAATTGGATATTGAGGTTGGACTGTAGAGTGTACATTTTAGCCGGTATTTTTAGCAAATTCCCTCCGTAAAGTGCATTCACAAACCATGAAGCAAATAAATGGATAGCAGACATCCCGTCGTCTAAAACTACGTTAATTCTGTGAGATGTTTACCTTCACAGTGTGCACACTTCTAATGCGCTATGAAATCAGTCCTCTTGTCTGCGTATTTAGTTGCATATGGTCGCGTTTCTCTTCAATTGCTGCGCATCCAACAAACTACTGCAAATCCCTTGCAGTTTTCATGCTTTGTTGCCATAGCATAAGCATAAGACGGACGTGTAGAGGCTCCCGAATGAGGAAGCAAATGTAAATCCATATACGGCCAGAAAAAAAAGACCTTAAGTTTATGAACACAGAACAAAAGCAACGGAGTCCTCCCATACGAAAAGATGCAAAGCATTTAATTTAATGCTAGCCAGATTAGTGTGCCCTGTGACTTTTTTGTATGGTGCGTGTTCATAGCCTACTGTAGCCTATTTCTCCCCATAAAAACGGCTTCTCACGGGGAAGAGGCGTGGATCTTCCCACATGGAAATAGCGTCATAAAGAAAAAACAACATAGGGCTACATTTTTTTATTCGGTCGATAGCCAAATGCCGTCAGCACAACAAACAATTCCTTGACAACCCCTTGACCAAGGACTGGAGTTACTTTAAAGAACATGATAATAGCTTGACCAATTTTCGACGTGTAAAAACAGGCGACAGAAAAGCCATGTTGATTTTTAAAGTGCGTGGGTGGGGATAGATGTTTTGCACATGCCGGTACA
>NC_085877.1:18973623-18978623 GCF_034702125.1 Engraulis encrasicolus | reverse complement strand
AGTTGTAGCTAGTTGCAGCCCTGATAGACTTGCTGAGATCTAAAATGTGGTTAAACTTTGCTCGTGTGACTGGACGCAAATAGAGCCAGATGCTCCATTTGTGATAAAGCTGTCCCTGCGAAAGACGGCAACACGACTTGGCGAAACATTAACGCACCTAATCAAGGCTAAGAGCGGAAAGCTGCGCTGAAATTTACAAGCCATGGACGAATGGACATTAAAAATATTATTGTTTGAAATGAATTTGTATTTGTTAGTAAGTGTTTCTTGAACTCTATATAAGAGTAGGCCTATATGCGCTGCTGCCCTGTTTGTCTCTTCAGGCAGTGCCTGGCGCGGGCGCGGCTCAATCAGCAGAGTCCTGTACAGTTGACGTTGAGGCTGTGTTGTGCTGAGGTGTTAATTTTGAAACATGTTCAACAACCCTTTTGTCCAACGAAGACGTGTGTGTTTGTGCAGTCATGATAATAGTGGTAGAACTACCGTCGCGCCAATCTTCCTCTGATGCTGTCGTTTTAAACCTCCTTGAGTGTGCACTCTCCTCCACTTGCGCACGGCTACTGTAGTTTTGATAAGAATCAATGTGTGGGCGATCGCTAAGGGGTTTATAAAATGCGGAGATTTGAAACTTGTTCCCGCGGAGGGCAACGGCGCTAAAAGACCCACTCGACATCCCTTCCATGCGATGCGTTAAGACAGCGTTAAGATAGCGTCTCCCAGACATCCCAAGTTCCAAAAACTTATTACATGGAGCTGCTTATCAACCCCGGACACCCCGACCAACACATTTGCAAATTAGTGTTACATTGTTTGTCAATGCCCTCTCTGTCGTCCAGTCTGTATATAACTGCCTGCTTTTTTACCCAGGACTTTTGCAGGGCGCCCTACGAAGTGCACGTAATCTATTTCAAGTAGGCTACCCCACGCATGACGCACGAGTCATTATATTCCTCTTTCCCGCATTGGCAATTGAAAAAACGCGAACTTGCATAGTCTAAAATCAGGAATGCTTTATCTGACTCACGGGCATCGGAGAGCCACTATCAAATATCAGGGAGACTTTATTGGACTTTCATTGGGATGTCTGGTCTTCCCAATCTGCAGGTTATGTATGAGTCAAGCGGTCAGGTGAAGGAGAGCGTGTAGCTACGTGAATTCAAAAGCAAATAATACGCATAAGCTTCTAGAGAGAGAGAGAGAGAGAGAGAGAGAGAGAGAGAGAGAGCAACCTTCACCTGGAAGTGTGTATGTGTCTAATGCTCTTTTGCTCTATGATGTTGAGATTACTAAATAATTTACATGGCTGATTTGGGTTTTGGTGGAAAATTAGTAACAACGTGATTATTTGCTGCAATAGGCCATCTAGTAATAATTTGTGAAATAACAATAGCCCTAACCTAACCTAGGGCCAAAATCAAAATATGGAACAAAGTCGGGGGCTGAGCTCAAGATTTATTTTTAATAAATTGGCTAATTTCGAGCTGGCACACACTTAATACTCATAGTTTAATTTTACACACGCTGGCACATATTCTATTGCATAGGAGTATGAGCTGTGTCATTGGCCTGGGCCCGCTCATACCTCTGAGAAACACCAAATTTCATGTTCAAGTCTTGGTACACTGTACATTGATGATGTTTGAGGGCCAACTGTAATACATATTTGAAATGATCTCGCGGGCCAAATAAAATGACTCCGCGGGCCAGATTTGGCCCCTGGGCCTGAGTTTGACACCCCTGGCCTAGAGATTATGACAATAGTAGGCTACATAGCAATTGAAGTAGGCTACTCATTGATTGCTAAGCTAACTGTCATCCAACTGTACTCCTGCCTACTTACTCAACACCTAGGCTACTTAGAAATCATCTTCTATATTTCATTTGAACTGAAGATATATATTGAGTAATCTGTAATAACATAATAAGATGACTGAAATGCACTCACCGTATGCACAATACTACTTGTGAAAATTTTGAATTTGGTGATCTTATGGGTTCTTCATAATGAGATTAACTTCAAAACAACAGGTATCGAAAAACGGTATCGAAAAGCACCGGTATCGAAAAGCACCGGTATCGAAACCAAAGTATCGAAATTGGCACCGTATCGAAAAAAACAAAACGATACCCAGCCCTAAATGTGGGGATATGTGCCTTGCTCAAGGATACTTCAGCCATGGATGGAGATGTAGTGTAGGGATTTGAACCTGCAACTCTGTGATCTTCAGTTCAACTCCCTAACCATTACACCATGGCTGCACACAAGATTTCATGCTTTTTGGGAAAGCATGAAATGCACACTGAACCATGTTTTTTTTGGCATGATTTGTGACTATGATTAAACCATAGTTCAACTCCCTAACCATTACACCATGGCTGCACACAAGATTTCATGCTTTTTGGGAAACCATGAAATGCACACTGAACCATGTTTTTTTTGGCATGATTTGTGACTATGATTAAACCATAGTCAGTCTCAAACCATGCTGAAAAAGAAACCATGAAAACCATGAATAACCATAATCCAGTTAGTCAGGAACCATGGTTTTCATGGTTACGCAAAAAACATGGATAAGCCATAGTATACTATGG
The DNA here is from genome assembly GCF_034702125.1 of Engraulis encrasicolus. Lineage (NCBI taxonomy): Eukaryota > Metazoa > Chordata > Actinopteri > Clupeiformes > Engraulidae > Engraulis > Engraulis encrasicolus. The sequence goes on along the minus strand of NC_085877.1, from coordinate 18,976,031 downwards.
TTAGTTGAGAGTACTTAGAGTAACCATGACATACCATGGTAAAACACAACAGTAAAACCATGGTTGATTTTCGTAAAGGTTAACAATTTAGAGGGGGCCAATCGCAAATGCCCATATCCATGCCTTTTTCCGTCACAGCCTAGCCCCATGGTAATTTGGCTCTTGCCAGTTGAATGTAGTTCCGCCATGCTCCACATACATTCACTGGGTACTATGGCTGTATGATTAGCTCTCCTAAGGTGTGCATTTGTCAAAAATACTTGCATGTGATTTGAGTAACCCCTTTTCATTTCACATGATTTTTAATGACGTTCTTTAAACTGCTCACAGATTTGACAATACAGTTGAAATTGCCAAAACGATGTTGAAGCTGGACTTCATGCGAGCCGCCATTGTTATCTGAAAAAAACTGTGGCTTTTCGATTCTTTGTGACATTATTCCCAACCCTCATTGACCTCGTTACATCTCTGAAAATCTTGCGATCCTGATTGGCTGAATTAGAAAATCCGCCCAGATCCGAACGTATTGGCGTTGACTTGTTTTCCCTCTCCCTCTCTGACTATTCCTCTCTCTTTCCATCTCTCTCTTTTTAGCGTTTGCATTTCTTTTTCAACTTCCCCCGCCCTTTCCAACACGTGCACACTGCGTGAGTCCATTTCGGGATCGTCTCTCTCCTTCCACCGCATTCATCTACATGTTGACATTCTCATTCATCATTTACATATTTCCTTCCTCGACCCTTGTGTGTGTGTGTGTGTGTGTGTGTGTGTGTGTGTGTGTGTGTGTGTGTGTGTGTGTGTGTGTGTCTATTCTGCCTCACAATGCACACTAGTGGCCTGTGTTCACTTTCTCTTCCTGCCTTATTCATTCGTTCTTTCTTTCAATCGTTCGTTCATTCATTCATTAATTCAGTCCATCCGTTCCGTTTTTTTGTGGGTTTTTTTTTAGTTCATAGGGGTAGTCAACCTCTCATTAACGTAAGCGAAGCAACTATTCAGTTCCTCTGTGTCGCTCGCTCTCTCTGACAAACACACTCTAACACAAAACACACGCACGCACACACGCACGCACGCACGCGTGCACGAACACACACACACAAACACACACACACGCACACGCACACACACACACACACACACACACACACACACAAACACACACACACACATACACACACACACACACACACACACACACACACACACACACACACACACACACACACACACACACACACACACACACACTTCAATCTGTCTAAAACACCTGTTCTTCTGACTGATTACGCAACAGGCTCTACAATGGATGCCCGTACTGTACTGTACTGAGATGTACTGAGAAGGCGTATGGGTAAACATGCTGTACAGTACACCCACGCACGGACCTACAGCATAGAGCCACACACAAGGCCATCATATGGTACAGATAACTTAGAGAAAACTATAGTAGGCCAATAGTATATGAGGTGTGTGTGTGTGTGTGTGTGTGTGTGCGTGTGCGTGTGCGTGTGTGTGCGTGCATGCATGTGCATGTTTATGCTCAGTCTTCCAAGTAGAAACAACACACATAGACTCTCACACACACACGTGTGTGTGTGTGTGTGTGTGTGTGTGTGTGTGTGTGTGTGTGTGTGCTCGCATGCACAAGTGTGTCTGTGTGTATAGATACACACAGTAATAGTACTTTATAGACCCAAATCTGCCAGAATGCAATGTGATCCGTCTCCAAACCCAGTGATACATAATCAGGGGCGTAGCACCAAATTTGGGGCCCTAGGAACAACTTCTTTCATGGGCCCCCCTACTCACAACCCTGCCCCCCCCCCCGCGCGCGAACGCGCGACTGATATTGTCATCCTCCTTGCCTTCCTCAGAAAACCCCTCTAGGCCTATGCTTTCCTCCCCTTCACTTGAATCATCCTCATTTTCAATCATATGATAGCCTATCACAGAACAGACATAATGTCCTTATTTTTCACATCACCAGTTGTGAAAAGTCTGCTATCATATTCATAGAGATGACTTTTAATCACTTCATCACTATGGTGTGAGGGGGAGGAGAGAGACTGGTAAATCTCTCTTCACAACGTATTTAGCCTAATATTTCGTGCACTAAGGAGACATGAGACATTGATATAGAACTGAACTTTCTTCAATATGCATCCCTGAACAGAAACACACGCGCTCGCGCACACATTCATTCACTTGCACTGGCCCGCTGCACGCACCCGCACGTCATTTGTCCGTTAGTTGTTTTTTGGGAGAGCAAGGAATAGAGAATCAGCTGTGATTTACTGGCAGAAGCTTACTATGGAATGTTGCTTAAAATAGGCTGGAACAAAAGTATCGCTGTTTGGATTTGATGCTGTTATTCTCAACCTTTTAAAGTCAGGGCACCCCGAACCTCC
>NC_085877.1:18958623-18966123 GCF_034702125.1 Engraulis encrasicolus | reverse complement strand
CACACTATGTAATAAACACACTTTTAGCCCATGGACAGCTAAATCCGGGCTTTTTTAAGATAAAGGGTGGAAATGCCCTCAAAGTTGCAATGAAACATAATTTATTGTTACAAGTTATTGTAAATAAAGCCTGGGTTATCACTTAACTTGATTTGTTCAGAATATCCCTGAAGCACACAGATACTTAGGATACCTATACACAAATATGGCTGCATAAAGCCTATGTGATATTTAGCACCCAACTTGCAACTTTGACTTTATGAATTTAGGATCATGAGTACCATCTTTTTTTTTAAACAAGCCATCATTTTATTCACAACTTAAACACTTTATATCTGGAAGAAAGTAAATCAATAATAATAATAATAATAATAATAATAATAATGATGAAAAATACTATGGGGAACATCATTTTTTCCTGCATTCAAAAAGCAAACAGAAGACCATAGGGCTAACATTTATTCCAATAATCCACTCTACAATAACTATGACAGAGAACAGATGCAAAAACAGTCAGTGATCAGTCTTAGAAATTGCATATGCTGCACTTGCACAGACGTCTGCACTTTAACTCTGCCTTCATGCACTTGCACCGAGATCTGGCAGGTCTATTTGTACAAGTACTAGTACAGCTGCACTTCACCTCTAGTTGGAATACATCTTTGGCAACTGCATCTTTGGTAGTGTAGTCCAAATCTGGGAACTGTTCATTTGTTACCAGATTGGCAGGCATTTCTGGCAACTACGCTGGTTTTCATTCCTGTCAACTACGCTGGTAATAAATGGACAGTTCCCAGAGCAGATGATTGTGTCTACCATGTATGAAATAGTTCTATAGTATTATTTAGTATGCTTGCCAAAGGCCTCTGCTTGCCCCCAGCAAGCATACTAATTGTTCTCCAACATTTTATTTAGTATGCTTGCGGGAAAGCATACTAATTGTTCATCAACAGTTTATTATTATTATACATTTTTCCATTCACCTCGGCATATGGGAATCACCATTCATTAGTACGATGGCTTTGAATCGTTGCAGCGTTCGAGATAGACAGGGTTCGAGTGCCAAAATGAACGGCTCGAAAAGGGCTTAGGGTGGTGTATTTTTCGCTGGCCTACCCCCTTTCATTCGTTGACCAGACTTGTTTTTCCTCAGTTTTCTCTCTGTTTTCCCCCTCATTGAAATGCATGGTAGAATGGTCAAGATGATGATGTCACAAACTGTGGCAGTTAGAGTGAGAGGTGACCTGTTCTGGGGTTACCTATCAACTAGGTAAAGGCATTGTCAGAGAGGTCTTGGCTCTGAATACAAACTGTGTAAAGATCATAAGCCAACTCTTAAAAATGTTTCAAAGAGAGCAGTTTTAAAATCCCTATGATGTGACCCCATTCACTTACAAAAAAAAATGTGTGAACAGCTCAGCGCATAGGCCTGAATATGTCCATTTTTTGACTGAACCATTTGGCCTAGAAAAGTGATCTCAGCTTTGACATGAAGAGCAGGGTTGTGCCATTTGTGTATCAATATCATCTGACAACTTGCAAAACTTTTGGAGATATGACAGCGTAAAAATAAGACTGTTAGAATCTTCATTCATACACACACACACACACACACACACACACACACACACACACACACACACACACACACACACACACACACACACACACACACACACACACACACACACACACACACACACACACAGCCATGTAGAACTTTAGACCTCTGCTGTCACCTGGGCAACCGTGGCCTAATATGCTGCTGTGGCCACTCTATACAGTAATCTTTGGTAGTGTAGTCCAAATCTGGGAACTGTTCATTTGTTACCAGATTGGCAGGCATTTCTGGCAACTACGCTGGTTTTCATTCCTGTCAACTACGCTGGTAATAAATGGACAGTTCCCAGAGCAGATGATTGTGTCTACCATGTATGAAATAGTTCTATAGTATTATTTAGTATGCTTGCCAAAGGCCTCTGCTTGCCCCCAGCAAGCATACTAATTGTTCTCCAACATTTTATTTAGTATGCTTGCGGGAAAGCATACTAATTGTTCATCAACAGTTTATTATTATTATACATTTTTCCATTCACCTCGGCATATGGGAATCACCATTCATTAGTACGATGGCTTTGAATCGTTGCAGCGTTCGAGATAGACAGGGTTCGAGTGCCAAAATGAACGGCTCGAAAAGGGCTTAGGGTGGTGTATTTTTCGCTGGCCTACCCCCTTTCATTCGTTGACCAGACTTGTTTTTCCTCAGTTTTCTCTCTGTTTTCCCCCTCATTGAAATGCATGGTAGAATGGTCAAGATGATGATGTCACAAACTGTGGCAGTTAGAGTGAGAGGTGACCTGTTCTGGGGTTACCTATCAACTAGGTAAAGGCATTGTCAGAGAGGTCTTGGCTCTGAATACAAACTGTGTAAAGATCATAAGCCAACTCTTAAAAATGTTTCAAAGAGAGCAGTTTTAAAATCCCTATGATGTGACCCCATTCACTTACAAAAAAAAATGTGTGAACAGCTCAGCGCATAGGCCTGAATATGTCCATTTTTTGACTGAACCATTTGGCCTAGAAAAGTGATCTCAGCTTTGACATGAAGAGCAGGGTTGTGCCATTTGTGTATCAATATCATCTGACAACTTGCAAAACTTTTGGAGATATGACAGCGTAAAAATAAGACTGTTAGAATCTTCATTCACAAACACACACACACACACACACACACACACACACACACACACACACACACACACACACACACACACACACACACACACACACACACACACACACACACACACACACACAGCCATGTAGAACTTTAGACCTCTGCTGTCACCTGGGCAACCGTGGCCTAATATGCTGCTGTGGCCACTCTATACAGTAAGTGGCAGTGGCCTACTGGGTAGGGTGTTGGTCTGTCAGAGGGTTGCAGGTTCGAAACTCACCCTTACCTCTCCCTACCCACCCATTGCTGAAAGGCACCTAAAGCATCTCCACACACACACACACACACACACACACACACACACACACACACACACACACACACACACACACCTCTCTCTCGCACAGAGACACACACACACACACACACACACACACACACACACACACACACACACACACACACACACACACACACACACACCTCTATTTCTTTCCCTCGTGTTTTTGTGTGTGTATACAACAGCTCTGTGTGTGTGCATAAGCCACAAGCATACTAATAGCATTGTCTCTCCGGAAATGCAGTGCTATTATTATTATTATTATTATTATTATTATTATTATTATTATTATTATTATTGATTTATTTTCTTCCAGATATAATTATTTATGTGTGAATAGAATATGGCTTGATTGAAACAAGTTGATACTCATGATCCTAAATTCATAAACTCAAAGTTGCAAGTTGGGTCCTAAATATCACATAGGCTTTATGCAGCCATATTTGCGTATAGGTATCCTGGGTATCTTTGTGCTTCAAGGATATTTGAACAAATCAAGTTGAATTATATCCCAGGCTTTATTTACAATAACTTGTTACAATAAATTATGTTTCATTGCAACTTTGAGGGCATTTCCACCCTTTATCTTAAAAAAACCCTGAATTTTGCTGTCCATGGGCTAAAAGTGTGTTTATGACATAGTGTGTCTTTAATCCAGTAACCAAATACTTAGCTCACCAGCTCCTCCTCTTAATGCTGAATCCATGCATACCTCATATGTTAAATTTGGTTAAACTAATAAAAAGTTATAGCAGTTTATATATTTTAGAGCGCCCCCCGCAGGCCATTTTGTTATCTGTGTGTTTGACACTCGGACCCAAATTGATCTATAGACCCTAAACTTCAACTTGGAAGTGAAAACCAAACTTTAACACCAATTTGAAATGACTGAGAAAAATTGCACAGGCCTACGACCCCACTAATAGACTGTATGGTCCAAATACTCTGTCCCTGTAGGAATCCCAACACCGATCTCAAGACATGTTCTCTTTTGCTCTCCATGGTGTCAATATAAAACTCTGTAGGCCTACTGTCCGTGAATGAGACTGAAGAACAGCGCGGGTAAAGTGTCATCTCTCTTACAAAAACGTATTTGATATTGGTGGTCAACAACTTTAGGGCGGGTTTATTAGAGTCAACTTCCAATCACTACGAGAAAGCCAGGAGAACAGAGACAGTTTAGTTCTAGTTTCCTATCAAAATCTCTGAGGAGAAGCACATCCGTCTAAAATTTACCCAGGAAGTTTCTCCATACAATGCAAAGTCGCACTCTGATTGGCCAATGCTCCTCAATATTTTATCAATCGGTGGCAAGAGCTCAGGTGAAGCAAAATGCTGCTGTAGGCCTATGCATGTTTCGACTCATACACGTCAGTAGCCGAACTAAAAGACTGCTCGTCGCCATGGTTACTCCTCAAACAAAATCGTGCACTTGTATGAAATATAGAGAACGAAAAAAAAACGTTATTAACCGGTTTGTGGATTTCAGAATAACGTTTTTGTTCCGGAACACTTGAAGACCATTTCGTTTTCGTTTCCGTTTCTGTTCCTCGTAAAATTCCATAAAATTTCGTTCGTTTTCGGTTTCGTTTTCGGTTTTCGTTTTCGTTCCTTGAACCGGTTCGGAGCCCTGAAACACATGCACGCACGCACACACACACACACACACACACACACACACACACACACACACACACACACACACACACACACACAGCACACACACACCAGCACACAGGCACACCCACGCACACACAGCACACACAGCACACACGAACACACACATGCACGCACACACACACAAAGCACAGAAAATGCCCCCACACATGCACATACATACACACATACTGTACGTATACACACAGGGCATATACATAGTCTCTTTATAGTCTCTTTGTACTTAGATTTTAAATATATATTCACTTACAGCTGTTTGTACAGTTGAACACATGCACATTGATACCAAACTGTACAGCCTTTCAATCTGTGAACACTGGATGTGAAAGGCAAATGGGCAATAAAACAAAAAGGGTGGCTAATCAATTAAGTCATCAATTAATCAGTCAACTAATTAAAGGATCAATTAATCCATATAAACAAGCAGTGATATCTCCAGAAACAAACACCCGCTTGGAATTGACAACCAGACAGTTGATTGTTGCAAGTTAATGGTTGATTTAGCACCGTTTCCTAAGTAAGAGATTGATACTTGTGCTGAATCCCATTTTGCCCTTCCCTTCACCTCCGTTTGGCGTGTTCACGACGGGTTCGACCGATTTTCCTGAATGCATTGTGAATGCCTCGGCATCCAAAAAAGCACGCAAATATAAGTATTTTCACCGTAATTTACAGCCGCACATTTGTAATAATTTTTGCATTGTACTAAGTTTAACATTGTCCCAATGTGTATTGGTCATTTTCGGCATGAAACGCACATAAAAATTATCGCTTTTAAGGTCAAGCTAATGCATGGAGCTCGTGAATGCTATGAGTGTCATTCCGTGCTTGTTGGTGGGGTCTCAATTCATAGGGGTTGTGTTTCAAGCCCTACGCCTTACTGCTACGTTTGAAGGGACAAGAGGCAAGGGGGAGGCATAGGGGTAGGGGTAAAAGTTACAAATGGGATTTGGCCTTGGTCATTATCATTCTGGTACAAACAGGTGTAAAATAGTTCTGAATGAAAGTGATAAACAAATCACAATCAAACATTTGGAATGGGATCCAACACATTGGACTTAGTTTCTAATTTTAATGTGTGGTATTTTAAAGGTGGCACTCACTCACTCACTCACACACACACACACACACACACACACACACACACACACACACACACACACACACACACACACACACACACACACACACACACACACACACACACAAATTGATTAAAAACAAAAAAACACAATGCATGGAAACAGGTAGGTCACTTATTGACTGCCTACAATGGCTTGATTCACTCATCAAACTGATTGATCCAAAGTGATTGATTCATGGATGCATTGATTGGTCAGCCTCTTAGTGCTGGAATCCCTTGCCAAAAAGCATTTTCTTTTTTTTTCAGGCAAGTGTGTGCGCAATTATATATGTATATATTGATAGAAAGTCCCTTTAAGTCATTGTGACACCCAGAGCACCACAGCACACCGTGGCTGAATCCCATCTCACCCCTTAGCCCTTCTCCTTTCCCCTCCCCCTCTGTTTTACATGTTCACATGTAGGGGTAGGGGTGTCCCTATTCACGTTAAGACAGAGGGGTAGGGGTAACGGTACATACACACCAAGATATTCGCATTCGCTTAACATGTCTGGGAGCATTGCGAGTCTGAGAGGTTCACGGGCTGCCTTTCACACTGCACAGTCAGCGTCCACGTTCTATCTGCGGGTGGCAGCCATTCATTTATTGCGCTCCTCTGTGCAAGGCATGATCTGTTTACATGTATTCGAACCGTTTCAGACTGATACCTGACACGTTCAGTGGACGTTAAGTGGACGTCCGCGCTTGCGGTGTGTATGCACCGTAAGGCAAAGGGCTTTCTAACCCTTCTAATGGAGATTTTCCAGAGGCAGACTTAAAACGGAGAGGTAAGACGATTTCCCTGAATGCATTGTGAATGCCTTTAAAAAATGTCAGGATCCACAAAAGCACACACACATATAGGCCTAAGTATTTTCGCCATAATATAGGGGTGAATTCAGGTAAATTGGGCCACTTTATTCCATTCACTTATTTGCGGAAAAAAATGGCCCAATTTACCTGAATTCACTCCTACAGTTTCACAATAATTGTTGCATTGTATTAAGTTTAACATTGTCCCAATATGTAATGGTAATTTTCTCCATCAAACTCACACTTCAATTGAAGAGTTCAGATGCAAAACCCCCTAAGTGCCTTTTCAGAAAATAATCTTAATTCATTTTTATTTAATACAAAGCTATGAAAATTGCATATTTTTTATTTTATTTATGTAATATTACTATTTATATGTATAATCAAGTACATGAATGTAAACCAAACCAACAACAGGGTTCTCTAAAAATATAGAAGTGCAGGTCTTCAGAAATGGAGTTAGGGGGTTTTGCATCTGAGCTCTTCAATTACTGTTAGCTTCAACCTAATGCATGGAAGTCATGAAGGAATTCCAAGGGTCCGCCAACACCATGGCCCTTTCTTAAATTGAATGATTACAAGCATTACAGTTGGTTTAACTGTAGAGAGGCTGGTTTTGAATGCTATGAGTGTCTTTCCTTGATTATTGAAGGGTTGTCTCAATTTGTAGGGGTTGCATTTCAAACCCTACCTCTTTCTGCTCTGTTTGGAGGGACGAGGGCCAATGGGAATGCATAGGGGTAGAAATTAGAAATGGGACTAGGCCAGTGAGAGCAGTTATCAGAGGTTGACTTTACATTAGGCAAACCTTGACAATTGCCTAGGGCCCAGACTATATCTGCCCTCCATTGGGGCCCCCCAACCTTAACT
>NC_085877.1:18948623-18953623 GCF_034702125.1 Engraulis encrasicolus | reverse complement strand
AACAGACTGGGTATGTCAAATAATGATACCACTGCATTGCCTTTGCAATTTGTGTGAAAATACCTAGCTAACCGGGATAGAAAGCAACATTGCTTAATAATGACCGCAGTGCTTACAATGTAGTGAAAGTAGCCTAATCGCGCAATTTCAAATGTGGCTGGCAACGAGACCTCGGACCTCGCAGAGCTCGCAGATGCATGAATACAAAATTGGTTCGTGGCCACTCCCACGCGACTTTTCACGCTCGCAGTTGCTGAAGTCTAATCTGACCTTTAGGCGTCAATGGGTTAACGTTGCAGTGTCATGTCAACACTATTCTGTGCACATATGGTCCCACTCGAATTCAGTGTTAAATTGTAACTCTTTTAGTGTATGGAAAATCTCAAGAACACTTACCATTTCACTATTTTTCTTTAACCCTGGTTTTACACTGCATTTAGGTACTTGACATTTGAGGGTTTTTTATTAGAAATGTGGGTATGTTAGAGCTGAATGAACATAATCTAATGCAAACTGAGGGTCCTAGCTTTTAAATGCAACTTCTTTCATGTGTGTATGTGCTACGGAGGCTGAGATATTTAGGTTTTAATAGGCATAGGGCACATTTTCCCAAAAAGGGCTTAGGCTAAAATGGGTTAATACACAATGTTTCGGTCCTAGACCTCCATCGAAAAAATAAAACTATGAGATGGTCAGTGTGTGGGAGTTTCTTTAAATTGTCTGCTGAGTGACCCATGGGCCATCTCCGACACACCTGCCAGCTGAGGTGAGGAAGTTTAACTCTTTTAGTGTCGCATTACCGTAACACTATGAAAACATATAGGCTAAGAAATACTGTTAAATTCAACTCTCTAAAAGATTATTTCAACACTTAAATAGTTGAATCTAAATCTAAATGGAGTGGGACCATATATGCTCAGAACAGTCTTAAATTAACACTACCACTTTTACTGTGCAAAGAGCAAGAGAGAGAACTAGTGTATGATGAGAAAGAGAAAATGAAAAAGAAAGAAAGAGAGAGAGATGGAAGTATTGTGAGGAGGAGAAAATGACGAGAGAAAGGGAAAGACAAGGAGGCAGAGAGCAAGAGTGTGAAATGAAAAATATTGAAAAGAAAAATGATAAACAGTATGAGCATGCGTACATGCATGTGTGTGGGCGTGCTTCCGTGTGTGTGTGTCTAGGCAGGGCTGTACGTGTGCGTATGTGTGAGAGAGAGAATGATAGTAAGAAAGAGAGAGGGAGAGAGAGGTAGGAAGCGAGAGAATGAAAGAGTGATAGAAAGAGAAAGAGAGCCTGAGAGGCAGATGAAGAGGAAGGGAGTGCGAAAGGAGAGAACCAGAGAGAGAGAGAGAGAGAAAATGAAAGGGTGATGGGCCTACATTGTAGGAAGTGAATGAGGTAAGCGACTGATAGAAAGTGTGTGTGTGTGTGTGTGTGTGTGTGTGTATGAGAGAGAGAGAGAGAGAGAGAGAGAGAGAGAGAGAGAGAGAGAGAGAGAGAGAGAGAGAGAAGTGCTCGTGTACATGTGTGCCGTGCCTTTAAATTGTAAATAGGGCAATTTCACAGGTTATTAGGCTGCCTGTGCTGAGCCCCCGCCTGCCTGCACTGACTGAAGTCATTACTCTGCTACTGCCTTATTTATTTATTTGCCACCTCGAGTCGCACAAGACGCCCACACCACTAAAGCTGCCATCAACGCATCGCATCCCACCACATCAACACAACTATACTGACAATGACACAACCACCACCACCACCACCACCACATCAGGTACAGAGGAAACGTCTATTTATCTCCCATACCATAGCAGAGGCCCACACCACTAAAGATGCCATCAACGCATCGCATCGCGCCACATCCCACCACATCAACACAACTACTGACACTGACACAACCACCACCACCACCACCACCACAACAGGTACAGAGGAAACGTCTGACTATTTACTTCCCATTCCATAGCAGACACATACACCATTAAATCTGCCATCAACGCAACACATCACATCCCACCACATCAACACAACTATTGACACAACCACCACCTCCACCACCACCCCACTATTACCTCAGGTACAGAGGAAACAAGCCATCACAGACGCCCACACCACTAAAGCTGTCATCAACACATTGCACCGCATCCCACCACATCAACACAACTACTGACATTGACACAACCACCAACACCACCGCCACCCCAACCACCACCACAACAGGTAGGCTACAGAGAAAGACTCTATTTATTTGCCACCTACTTGCACAAGACGCCCACACCACTAAAGATGCCACCAACACACCGTATCGCGCCACATCCCACCACATCAACACAATTACTCACACTGACACAAACACCACCACCACCACCACCACCACAACAGGTACAGAGGAAACATCTGACTATTTCCCATAGGTACCATGTGCCACCTCACTCAAGACGCCCACACCACTAAAGCTGCCATCAACGCATCGAATCGCACCGCATCCCACCACATCAACACAACTACTGACAATGACAACCACCACCACCACCTCAACCACCACCACAACAGGTACAGAGGAAACGCCTGACTATTTCCCATAGGCACCATGTGCCACTTCGCACAAGACGCCCACACCACTAAAGCTGCCATCAACACATCGCATCGCATCGCGCCGCATCCCATCACATCAACACAACTACTGACACTGACACAACCACCACACCAATTGCCTGGTTAACACCAGACCTAATCACAAGTGAGATTAGGTCTGGGGAGTTGCCTATTGTAAATTCCGTATGGGGCCGGAATACTTGGCTATTATGACACACTGCCCTGCTCTCTGATTGGGCAGAGAAACTGTTAAGGTCGGAATGCTTGGCCATTATGACACAGATCCCATGATCTTGTACGTTATGAGTCATCCTCGCCATACTGTCTTTCAGATCGAAACGATTGTGTAGAACTAAAAGCAGTATGGGAGTTCCCAGGCTACCACACCAACAGGTACATAGGAAACGTCTATTTATTTCCCAGCAGATGCCCACACCACTAACATACTGACACTGACACCCCCACCACCACCACCACAGGTACAAAGGAAATGGTGGTAACACTTTAACATAACTTCCTATTCACAGCTTTATACACACTTTATTAACATTTAATAACAATTAACATTTAACAAAGCATTTACAAATGTTTGTAAATGAGTAATAACCAAACTCTGACTGCACAGTGGAGTGGGAATCAACTTCTACTGTGTGAGTTTAATGTGGTTTCATGCCTTCTGGTCTTTGGAGGAGAAACTTCCTGGACCGCTGCGACTGCGCTGTGTCTGGTGTGTTAGCATAGTATTTCTTGCCCATATATAAACATTTGTAAACATTTTGTTGATAATTAGTTAATTCTTTATAAAGTGCTTTTTAAAGCTGTGAATAGGACGTTATTGTAAAGTGTTACCGAAATGTCTATCTCCCATGCCATAGCAGACGCCCACACCACTAAAGCTGCCATCAACGCGCTGCACCCCACCACATCAACACAACTACTGGCAGAACCACACCACCATCACATAGAGGAAACGTCAGACTATTTTGTTCCCAAGCCATCACAGACGCCCACACCACTAAAGCTGCCATCAGCATCCCACCACATCAACACAACTACTGACACAAATACCAACACCACCACTTCTCCAGGTACAAATGGAAACGTCTGACTATTTATTCCCATACCATACCATACCATACCACACCACTAAAGCTGCCATCAACCACAACACAACCACTGACACCACCACCACTACCACCACCACAGGTACAGAGAAAGACTCCTGGCTATTTATTTCCCAAGCCATAGCAGACGCCTACACCACTAAAGTTGCCATCAACGCGCCACATCCCACCACATCAACACAACTACTGACACAACCACCACCACCACAACCACCACCACCACCACAACCACCACCACAACAGGTACAGAGGAAACGTCTGACTATTTATCCCACACAGACACCCACATCACTAAAGCTGCAATCAACGCGCCATATCCCACCACATCAACACAGCTACTGACACAACCACCACCATCCCAACAACCACCACCAACACCACAACAGGTAGAGAGGAAACGTCTATCTCTTTCCCATACCATAGTAGATGCCCACACCACTAAAGTTGACATCAACGCATCCCGCATCCCACCACATCAACACAACTACTGACACTGACACAACCACTGACACCACCACCACCACAGGTAAAGAGAAAGACTCCTAGCTGTTAATTTCCAGACCATAGTAGACGGCCACACCACTAAAGCTGCCATCAACCACATCAACACAACCACTGACACAACCTCCACAGGTACAGAGAAAGACTCGTGGCTATTTATTCTCCAAGCCATAGCAGACAGACACCCACACCACTAAAGCTGCCATCAATGCATCGCAACCCACCACATCAACACAACTACTGACACTGACACAACCACCCCCATCACCAACCACCACCACCACAGGTACAGAGGAAACAGACTATTTATTTCCAATACCACAGCAGACGCCCACACCACTTGAGCTTCCATCATCGCATCCCGCATCCCACCACATAAACACAACAATTCTTTATATATTTATTTTTCATGCCATTACAGACGCCCACACCACTAAAGCTGTCATTAACATACTGCATCCCACCACATCGAGACAACTGACACAACCATCACCCCAACCACCACATCACACCACAGGTACAGAGGAAGACATGGGAAGATTTATTTCCCATGTACAACACTATGACAACATTAGTGAAAACAAAGCAGAGCATACATACACACACACACACACACACGCGCGCGCGCGCGCACACACACACACACACACACACACACACACACACACACACACACACACACACACACACACACACACACACACACACACACACACACACACACACACACACACACACTCATTAGCAGAAGGGGGTAAAACCTGGGGATTAATCAATCCA
>NC_085877.1:18938623-18943623 GCF_034702125.1 Engraulis encrasicolus | reverse complement strand
ATTCTTTCATTAATACCTAAGTTTCCCCAGGAGTGGGAAGAGCACCATGAGCCCCATGGTTATCTGTGCTGTGTGTCATGGTACATTTGTGTGCTTATTTTCGATTATTTGTGTATGTGTGCCCTTTGAAATGAAAATGTGACCCTGGCAACTTAGCTAATTATTTTGTTATGCTAGCGGAGTTTTGGCAAGGCTAGCCAGGTTACACTGACTTTAATAAGAAGTCAGGCTAGGTTTTGGTAGCACCATGAGCCCCATGGTTATCTGTGCTGTGTGCCATGGTACATTTCTGTGTTTATTTACGATTATTTGTGTATGTGTGCCCTTTGAAATGGAAATGTGACCCTGGCAATTTAGCTAATTCTTTTGTTATGCTAGCGGAGTTTTGGCAAAGCTAGCCAGGTTGTGTGACTGACTTTAATAAGAAGTCATGCTAGGTTTTGGTAGCTTTTGTTTTGTCCATAACCTAGCCCAATTTTATTTTCATCTCATAAATCGACCAGCATGTTTGTATTTGTAATAATGTTTGCCATTCTATTGGAAATAAAGTGGTGGGGACAAGCTAGGTTCATCTCAAAAGTGGTAGGCCTGGACATGTCCCCCAACACCCAGACTGAAAATTACACCCAGACTGAAAATAACCCTTCCTCAACAAAAGATAATTTTCGCTATCCAACCTCAGTGTACATGTCTTGCTTTGTCCTGTATTTTGTCTAATGTCTGTGAGAATGACTGCAGCCATGGCAAAGATAATTTTCTGTTTCATGTGTAACAGCCAATTATATTTTTTTTAATCTCATCTTATTCCCACCCTCCTTAGGTGTGTGGAGTACACTTCCCTGACGGCAGACCAACGCAGGAACACCCATATCCCATAATATGGGATATGAATATAGTGTAAGTTTACATGTATATAACAAATAACTTAAGTGCTTTTTTCTTAATTACCTTAACCATATGTTGTTAAAGTACTTTTGGAGCGATTTGCCTCCAGACGTTAGACTCTCTCCCATCTGCCACTACTTTTTAATCTAGGCTAAAATAAAAATAAAAAATAAAAATAAAAAAAACACACACACACATTTTCTTAACTTAGTTATTGACTCTTAGTTGTTATGCTTTCTCTCCTTAAGGCACTGCTTTTATGTACCTACATTGCCTTTCAACACTTGTGTCTTATTATTCCATGCAAGAGTCTACATCTGCTAATTGTAATATAATGCAATGTGAAGTGAGATTTAAAGTGTTCTGTAGGACAGTGGCGTTGTAATTAACTGTTTTTAAAAGCTGTTGGTGTTTTTTGTTCCTTCTTATATTTATTCTCAGAAAGCACCATCATGTGGAAGACCACCCCCAAAGAGGAGATGTCTCCAGCCCCCAACAGAGAGACTTGGATTAATGTTGAGAGGATTATTGTTCAATACGGTGTAGAAACACTTGGTTCAGTTATATGTATATATCTATCATCTTTCAAGAAATCCTTCATCCCCTCAGCTGTGACCATACTGAACAAGAGATGAACTGTCCAGCTGCAGCATGCATGTATTGTGTGGTCTTGTCTTTTTTTTTTTGGTCAAGCCTTGTCTAATGTCTGTGAGAATCACTGAAGCCACGCCAAAGACAATTTTCTTTTTCATGGGTGTAACAGACAATTAAGTTTTATCTAATCTAATCATATCAATGAGAATCAGTGCACCTGACAAAGGTATGACATACCGTATACTGTAGGCTTAAATGCTAAAGAAAAATGAATTAACCTGGCGGTTTTGAATTGTTTATTTACACAGTTATTAAAATGCATACAGATAGTGAATTTAATATAGTTCAATACTGTGTGCTTACTTGATGGTGTTTTTTATATGTGCTGAACTGAAAAACAACCTAGCTACTTGTGCTCAATATCCAACTGCAGCATTGTAGTTGCAGGTGGGGGGTGGTGGTTGTTCAAATTTGACACACACCTTACATTGGTCCACTTTACAAATGGCCCCATACACTAAATGACTCTTGCTGGTGTGTTTTTTACTAGGCAACTTGTTATTAATCACTAATGTTCTTAATGTCATTTCAATGCAGCTCTTTGTGAGAAATCTGGGCAGCCATGGCCTAGTGCAGGGATGTCAAACTCAGGCCCGGGGGCCAAATCTGGCCCGCAGAGTCATTTCATTTGGCCCGTAAGATCATTTCAAATGTGTATTACAGTTGGCCCACATACACCATTAATATATAGCATAAGACCTGAACATAAAATGTAATGTGTCAAAAAAATATGAGTGGGCTGGGCATAGGCCAGTAAAACAGCTCACACTACTGCAACAGAGTATCTGCAGGCACATTTGAACTACGATGGGAATCTGTTTGTGAAATTTAATTATGAGATTAAGTGTGTTTGCACAATTTTAGGCCGTTGTAAATATTGAGTTTGGCCCGCGACTTTGTTCCAGATTTGTATTTTGGCCCTCTGTGAGTTTGAGTTTGACACCCCTGGCCTAGTGGTTAGAGAGTTGGTCTTTCAATCTAGGGGTTGCTGGTTCGAATCCCCCACAACCTCTCCCTACACCTCCATCCATGGCTGAAGTGCCCTTGAGCAAGTCACCTAACCCCACATTACTCCAGGGACTGTAACCAATACCCTGAAAAATAATAGTTGTAAGTCGCTTTGAACAAATGAAAGCGTCAGCTAAGTGAAATGTAATGTAATGTAAAATCTTGCTGCAGTGTGTTGTGGAATAGACACAGGAGCTGACCTGTGGTGTCCAGTCTTAACAGAGAGCTGGTGCCACTGTCACACATTCAATTTAATTAATCATTATCCCCCTTATATTGATTGGGAAATGTTATACTGGCTTTTTTTCATTACCTCCTGACTATACCAGACATCATTTTTATCATTACCTCTGCCACATAATATGTGATTGAGTTTTGCAGTCTGTCTGTTTGTTCATCGCTGGGTGCACAGCTTGCCACTAAGGGGCGCCAAATCCTTACTTATTGCTGCAGACGCTACCACAAGGAGAGGACGGGAGGTGATGTCTTCTAAAAGGGCTGTGGTTAAGTAGCCTAAGCAATCAGCTGGTGCAACCCACTGTCTTAACACTGCCTCAAAATATCAGTTCTTGCAAGGCACGATTTACATGGTGAAATTAATGACATGTTGAGGCCAACAAGGCTTTATTTTATCAGTTAGAGGGACACTGTGCAGGAAATGGTCAAGGGTACTGCAACTATGCTGCTCATTGTAACTGGGTTGCCTATTGCCAAATTTGATCTTTTCATGATAGTTTACTAAATAATAAACTCAGATTTTCTGTTATGGCCCAAGTACAGTCCTTTTTGCAGCTAAAAATGGCTATTTCTGGAAATTCAAAATGGCGGACAATGATGGAGGAGATCCCCCTTTGTATGTATGAAAAGTGCAATTTTTCCAGTCATAATGAATACTTAGAATTTGATGGTGGTGGTAAGTATTCATGAAAAAGGTAACATTAGTGAATGAGTAGCATGAATTCTGGAAATAAACAACTATAAATCTTGCAGTGTCCCTTTAATGACAGAGGTTTAAAAAAAAAAAAAAAAAACACACACACACACACCTTGCTTTCTGATCAGGCCTAGCCTAGAGAGAGAGAGTTTCCCTATTGCCAAGGCGGCCACCTTGACCTGAAAAGATAAAGATTCCCTGTTGTTAACGTAGGCCTAATTTCTAAAGATAGATATAGATACATATGCATGCCTGGTTTTAAATTAACAACCGGTCAAATGCTGGTGATAATTCAGGTTCTTAATTCATTCGGCAGTTATATTTTCTTTGTTTTGTTTTTACTTTGTTACAGTTTTTGCCTAGGCTACTGCTTAAACACTAAAGGCCGATGACCAAAGTAGCATATTGTTCAGTTGTTGGTACTATAACACATGCTGCTTTACCTTAATCAAAAGTCTAGCATTACACTTTCATACCAGCTTTGCAAAGCACTTGTTCCTTTACGCAACACACACACTCCGGCTGTCTGCACACCATTTTATACACAAGACACTTTGTTCAAAAGTAAATTCTCAGAGTGTCATTGTGAAAACACGTCTGTTAAAAAAAACAAAACGCACTGGATGTATGACGAGATTTAGACACAGACAATAAAACACATGCACTGTTTTCAACCATTTGATGATCTGGCTATTAGGCCCATGTCCCCCGGCGCTGTTGAGTTTCAGCAACTTCTGAATGTGTGCTCTGAGTATGTAGGCCTACAAAAAAGCCGAAGCCTCATTAGGACCAGCACTTAGCTGTTCATGGACTGGTAATTTGAACGTCTTCGACTGTGGAAGAAAGCCAATGATGGTGTTCAAAAGTTGCCAAAAGCTGATGATGTCTAGTCCAGTGTAAAGTTTTGACACTTTATCATCCATGTCATGATCTGACAGTGATGGTGTAGGATCGGTTTGTGTGCTTGCATCTTTTGTTGACTTCATCGAACAACAATCATGATCACTACGCTCTGGCCACTGAGTGCCAACATCACATTGGTGTGGAGACAGACTATCCTCCAAGCTATGCCCTACTTCGGTGTCAGAATCTGTCACAGGAGGCTCATCACATGGTCTCTCTGTTGGGGGCTGGAGACATCTCCTCTTTGGGGTGGTCTTCCACATGACGGTGCTTTCTGAGAATAAATATAAGAAGGAACAAAAAACACCAACAGCTTTTAAAAACAGTTAATTACAACGCCACTGTCCTACAGAACACTTTAAATCTCACTTCACATTGCTTTATATTACAATTAGCAGATGTAAACTCTTGCATGGAATAATAAGACACAAGTGTTGAAAGGCAATTTAGGTACATAAAAGCAGTGGCTTAAGGAGAGAAAGCATAACAACTAAGAGTCAAGAACTAAGTTAAGAAAATGTGTGTGTGTGTTTTTTTTATTTTTATTTTAGCCTAGATTAAAAAGTAGTGGCAGATGGGAGAGAGTCTAACGTCTGGAGGCAAATCGCTCCAAAAG
>NC_085877.1:18926123-18933623 GCF_034702125.1 Engraulis encrasicolus | reverse complement strand
GTGTGTTCGCACGCACACGTGTGTGTGTGTGTGATCGCGGGCGCGCGTGTGTGTGTGTGCTTGTGTGCCTTTTTGTCTGTCTATCTGCATGTTTGTCTGCCTGCCTGTCTGTCTGCCTGTCTTACATTATAAATACAACACATTCTATCATGCTGCCAATAATGTCCAAAGGGTATAGTATACTGAGCTGGCTTCTGGCTCCTGTGCATATTGCATATTTTATGTAAATTTCCACTCACCCCCATTGCAAAACAAGTAGTAGAGTAGCCTGTGGTTTCCATTACCTGAAATAATGTGATCGCTACCGCACAACCTCATTACTGTACCTCCCCCAAAGAGCCAACAAGGTATGTGGATGTTTTTGCCTTGGCTGATGGGCTGCTTATTTGTTATCGTGTTGCCATGTCCTTTTACGCCGGTGTGTTATCGTTTCTTGTGTCGGTCAATTTACAGTTCTTAGCCATGCCGTTTCTAGCCATACACTGTACAGCACTTTGGTCAGTTCTCACTATTTTTAAATATCATTCATGATTTCAGCATCTATACTTTTATACTTGTTGGTCTGTGTGATAACTACACACCAAACCTTATTTGCAGTCAAAACACACGTAAATGAAAATGAATGTATTTCCTGAGAGTGAAGGTTAGATTTAGTTGCACAGTGTACATTGTCCAGTGTAAGTATGTAAGTAATGATATATTACATGTAGATAGACACATAATAATAAGTGATACCCACTCTCATTTTCATGATGTCTCCTGTGTGGATGATTTTAATTCACCCTCACTGCAAAACAAGAAGTATATGCCATGGGATTGCCACACCACCCCACCCTGTCCTGGTTTATATCAGAGAGAGTAGAGAGAGAGAGATTCCATTGGCCCATTGTTTCCGGGTTCTACAGTTGCAAGACGGAGCGGAGGGGGGGGATCCCCCTTTATGCAGACCTAAGGACTATTCCAGAGATTCTTTAAGTATATATCTTATCTACTCTCTCTGACTGTTCTATCCATTCTAGGAGTAATATGACACGCCCCTTTAGGCAGATCGGAACCTGGTCACATTAGGTGCCCATAGCAACCTATTACATTGGCATATCTCTACATACTTAAAGAATCTCTGGTTTATATGATGTTGTCTCCATGGAGATGGCAGGTCTGCACACTGCCAGTAAGCCTCCTTCAACTGTCTGACACTTTTGTCTGGCACCTGCACACTACCCAAAACTACTGTCTCCATGGAGATGACAGAAATTGATGGGAGTTTGATGGAATTAGCCATGTTGTCCTCCTGGGCCATCGCTAGGATTTTGGGGGTAGAAACTTTTTTTAAACTCTGTTTTCATTTTGAAGGTGTAAACCGGGAGCTTTTTCATTTTTTCTTCAGAATCTTGCATCAAGGCTGTTTCTTGCTGCGTGCCAGACGGGGCGTGCTGTTAGGGTGGGGAGGCGTGGTCGGAGACAGCTACAGCCCTAAATGGTGCACTTCCACGGTGCTGACAGGGTGAAACCGGTTCAAACCTTTATGTTTGGATGATATTGTGGACAATTTCTTTTGGGAAAGACCATGGACCAATTCTAATTGGCTTATGAAGATATTTAATATGACGTTTATAAAACTTTATGTGCACTACTTTTTGTCCACTACTTGTCCTCCTTTCACCTGAACCACAGAAGGCCATAATGTTCCTTTGTAAGTTCATTCTTCAATATTTCATTGTTTAACACCATGTATCACCCTGAAAAGACGGTGAAGCATTTTGTGTAAGACTCACATATATAATCCTTTGCTTTTGTCTGTCTTAGTCACAGCCTGAAGTTTTTTATATAAGCCATCTTCTGACCACTTTACAGTATTTCTCAGACTCACCGTACTGATGGTGAGGTTTTGCAGGAAGACAATGGACCTTCTATGAGAACAAGGGTGGTATGGAGAAATATTCAGACTGGCTTGCCTCGCTCTAAGTTGTTTTTTGTATGTGTTGTTTTGAAGAGCGATGATGTTCCCAGTTGGCACTGACAGAGGGTGTGTTATGCCCACTCAGGTCATTCAGAGCACTTCATGCACCATTAAGCTCAGTTATATCCAGGACCAGGGCTGGACTGGCCATCTCGAATAGCTGACATTTGCCGGTGGGCCCTGCACCCTCGTGGGCCCCTATTTTCAAAAATATATATATATTATATATATATATATTTATTTCTGAGAATAGGGCCCCACGAGGGTGCGGGGCCCACCGCTGAGTCAGCTCTTTGCCGGTAATTATGAAACCAAATGTGCCCGGGCCCTATTTCTCCCCCAGCCCAGCCCTAGTTATATCCAGGACATGACTCGGCTTCTCCTTCCTGTTCATCTAATGTGTGTATTAATACAATGTATAACACAGAGTATAACACAATGTCACTGTACTTATAGGCTACTTACTGTATGTACCCTCATTGCAGAATGACAATAAAAACATTCTGTCCCAAAGCAGCACTGCTGTCAGCGGTTTGGTTTGTGCTATTGGTAGGAAGCCAAATCACCACAGAGCACCTATGGACAGACCGACTTTTATTCAAAGCAATTTCAAGTGCAAAGAAATCCCGCACACTGTCCATTCCACCAACAAACTTTAATACAACGTTTCGGTCATCCGACCTTCTTCAGGTAAAGCAAAAGCAACTTCCAAATGAGGTCATAATCCATAGTATGCAAGACTTGCAAATCCAAAGTGCACAGGAAATATACAGAAACATTAAAAATATACATATTCCAGGTAGGGTTAATAGTGCATATAGTGTAACGGAGGCCAACTAGCAGAGTGTGGCATGGAAGGTTAGTAACCTCACTCCTGAAGCCTCATACAGTATCGATAGTGCTGAGCTGTCAAACTGGTCCTTTAGCTCAGCGTAATCCTTTACACCACCTGGCTGTGTTTCTGCAAACTACACGTGAGGGCGTTCCGCTTTCTCACAACCATCTGAGGACCGTGAAAATCAGAATAATTTCGGAACAAAGACAGTCAGGATCGCAGGGTGGGATTTTCCACAAATGGCTCTTCTTCCACCTGTCATTCTTAGATGTGTCACAGGTCCAGTTCAATGTGAGAGGCTGAAGTGGCACATGAATTTAAAGATGACGGACAATCAAGTCAAGTCAAGTCAAGTTGGTTTTATTGTCAATTTCTTTACATGCACTGGTCATACAAAGAATTTGAAATTATATTTCTTGCTTTCCCATGCAGACATAGACTAATCTAGTTAAGGACATAGACAGTATAGGCTAGACATAGACAGCACTTATACATGGACATAAGACAGTATGGACATAGACAGTGCTCATACAGACATTTAAAGTGCAAGACTGGACAACAGAAGACTTGTAGAGAAAATACATTAAGAGGATGTAATTGTTGTGCTTTTCCTAAAAAGTCCTTTATAGCATTCTGACATAGTAATAGTAGCATTTTGAAGAAAAATAAATATTAAAATAGGTCTATCAAGTACACCAGCAGCAGTGTGTGTGTGTGTGTGTGTGTGTGTGTGTGTGTGTGTGTGTGTGTGTGTGTGTGTGTGTGTGTGTGTGTGTATCAGTAACGTGCGCTGAAGTTTATGGCTGGTGAGGCACTGACTTTTCCAATATCAGATTTTCAAATATACAGCTACAGTATTAGTAAATATTTGCCAAATAGGCCTACCGATAAGTTTCATATGTCATAGCTTTCTTAACATAAGGTAGGCCTACACAGTGCGGCGCTACAGCAAGACTGTTGGGGAAGCTAAAAAAAATAAATAAAAATAAATATAAAGAAAAAGAAACGGAACATTCCCATGTGCAACTGCAACACATATCCATTCTGGCTATTGTATGTTAAAACGGCTTGCCATATGCTCGTGCCGTGCGCCAATGGAACTCTCAAACGCGACAGGCACACACACGCACACACACACACTGAAGGCAGGGAAGGAAGAGGCTAGTTGCCAGACCATGGACTATTATCTCCCGAAAATGTCTCCAGCAATCAAATCATACACCCGAATGGCCACACCTTTGTTTCTATTGACATTTTCATGTGCAATGTCACTCTGTCTACCTCCATCACACCGGTATCAAAACTCGCAATCAAACTCGCAAAACTAATGACGAGGCAAAATGCGCACACACCGGGGGGAGACAGGAGAGCAAAGAAGCCAGCTGATTGACCATATTACCATGGCCAAAAATATCATATGTCTATCATATCCAACAGACATATCAGATGTCAGTTTTGCAGCCCAAATAATACAAATATGCTGTGATTTTGAATTTCTAGTTGAAGTAGCTTGTAATGATGTAGTTCGCTACATTTTACAGATGGAGCTAGCTTAATATTTCTATTGGATGTAGCTTGTCTAGAGGAGCTAAATGTTAGCTTACTACTAGGTTCTACAAGTAGCTTGCGCTGCGCAGCCAGACACTGTTCTCGCTGCCTCGCACTGTACACTGTTCACTCCAGTCACACGCAGATGCCCAACAAACACAAGCGAATCTACACACATCACATTACATGGTAACTAAACCACCCTGGCAGCCCACCATGAATTCAGGAAAGGTGTGCATTTTTGAAAAGTGGTTGTTAGCTTGGTGACAGGATAGCACAGGTGCTTTGCTTTTAAGTGAGGGCTAGTTAGACGGAAGACAAGTAGACAGCATCGATAACACATTGACAACAACATTGCCACCAAATAGTAAACTTAGTGCTTTGGCGAGCACATCAGGGGGGAAAACGGATTTTCCTACCTTTATTCTGTCCTGTTCATTCCTGTTACTTGAAGCTCTTAGTTTCGTTATGAAATCCACTTCCATGGTAGCAGACAAAGTGAACAAGCTAGCCAACAACTAATGACACGACCGACTGAACTTCAGATTCGCTATGACTGACGTAGCTGCCAGCAAGACTCTCAATGCCAGAATGAGATTGCGGCCAGACTGCTGCTGGCCTCAACACACTGTATCTTTCAGTGGGCGTTATGCCAAAGCGGTCAGAGTAAAGAAATGATAATCACACGTAGAAAATGTACAAAAATATCAGGAAAATGAGGGCACACCATATATATATACTTCTAAGTGTATAAAAAACGTNTAATACAATATTACAGGTTGCATACACAGAACGAGCAAAATGGCGCATGCGCACAAGCTTGTTTAACGAGGGATTGCACAATCCGGCGTGAGGCAAACTAGGAGTTGCCCCAAATTCAGCATATTGGGAGCAATTTGACATGCAATGGGCAAATATTACGATTTTGGCCACGAAAATGATTGAAAATGATTGAAACTGTTTTTAACTACTGCACAAATATACTTATGGTGCAGATGCTCGAAAACAATAGCCTAGTTGTTATTGTTACTATTATTCACATTTACTGCATCTCATCATTCTCATGTGTGATTGGTGAGGCACTGCCTCCCCTGCCGTATTGGAGCGCACGTGCCTGGTGTGTATGTGTGTGTGCGTGTGCGTGTGCGTGTGCGTGGGTGTCTGTGTGTGTGTGTGTGTGTGTGTTTAGTGCAGGGTAGAAGGTGCGTGTGCGTCTGTGTGTGTGTCTGTGTGTCTGTGTGTGTGTGTGTGTGTGTTATGTGTGTGTGTGTGTGTGTGTGTGTGTGTGAGAGTTGTGTGTCAGTGTGTGTCTGTATGTTGGGTTTAGTGCAGAAAGTGCAGTGTGCTGGTGTGTGTGTGTGTGTGTGTGTGTGTGTGTGTGTGTGTGTGTGTGTGTGTGTGAGAGTTGTGTGTGTGTGTGTGTGCGTGCGCATGTTTTGAGTTAGTGCAGGTTGAAAGTTCAGTCACAAATATAGTAGTGCAGGTGGAATGTTCAGTCGCAGATATGGTGGTGGGGGATGGGGGTTGTCAGTGGCCTTGCTGGCTAGAGGCTGACAGTGGAGGGAGAGTGGGTTGAGTGTTCAGTATCTTGATTGCTTGGTGCATTGAGCTGCTTGCAAGCCTGGTGGTACGGGAACGGAGGCGCCTGTACCTCTTTCCAGAGGGCAGGAGGCTGAACAGTTTGTGTGCAGGGTGGCTTGTGTATTTGATGATCATCAGTGCTTTCCGGGTGAGGCGTGTGGTGTAAATGTCC
Source organism: Engraulis encrasicolus (assembly GCF_034702125.1). NCBI lineage: Eukaryota > Metazoa > Chordata > Actinopteri > Clupeiformes > Engraulidae > Engraulis > Engraulis encrasicolus. The sequence goes on along the minus strand of NC_085877.1, from coordinate 18,927,527 downwards.
TGTAGGGAGGGGAGTGGTCATTTACACCACACGCCTCACCCGGAAAGCACTGATGATCATCAAAGACACAAGCCACCCTGCACACAAACTGTTCAGCCTCCTGCCCTCTGGAAAGCATCCAATCACATGCAATCCTTTTTTATAAGGATCATTTGAAAACGTGTTGGTTATGGGGGGTTCCCGGATGGTATCGTGGAGATGAAGGCGAGCCAGGTTAGTGTTGAGCTATACCAAAATGACACTTTCACATCAATGGTTCATTATAATGCTGGTCACGGCAAACTCACACCGGTTTTCACATATCCTCCTGCAAAGGGCTGGATTAACACACAGGCTAGATATGGCTGCAGCCTAGGGGCCTCCACCTGTCAGGGGGCCCCTGATTGACCACAAGGCAAAACTTGCAGAATTGGGACAGGACGCAAACTGGGAAAAAATAATCTGTTTTTGTGCAATATCTTAATAGTATGTTACCCTCAGTTCTTAGGTCACAATTGGTACACTGTCCATGCAAATTTGTAGCGAAATTTTCCTTCCCGGGGGGTGGCCCAGCAACCTGTAGCCTAGGGGCCCCAGGTCATCTTAATCCGGTCCTGCACTCATGAAAGTAGCAGATGAAGTTGAAGATTTTCATCTTTAATTAATAGCAAAAACAGCTGAGCTTTAGCTTTTTAGGGAAAGCATGCAGTTTCAAGAATGCCAAAAAGCCACAGAGCAACCTTCGGTACCATTACATAAGAACGTACTTACTCAGTGTTGGAGTTCCTATGCAGTAAAATGCCAAGGCAACGTTAAGACTTCTGCATAAGGATATTGTGTGTGTGTGTGTGTGTGTGTGTGTGTGTGTGTGTGTGTGTGTGTGTGTGTGTGTGTGTGTGTGTGTGTGTGTGTGTGTGTGTGTGTGTGTGTGTGTGTGTACATCTATGAACATACACTAAATGGCACATAACACCCCCCCCCCATCTCTCTGTCTCTCTCTCTCTCTCTCTCTCTCTCTCACACACACACACACACACACACACACACACACACACACACACACACACACACACACACACACACACGCGCTGCAACATGATCTCCAAAAATTCCGTGCTCCTGGACACGGATGTTAAGGACACAAAATCCGTGTCCAGGAGCACAGATTTTGCCAAAATTCCGTGCTCCTGGACACGGAATAGTTTTCCGTGCTCCTGGACACGGAATTGTTTGAAGTGCTTTCTATAGGCTATTTCCACAGTCTTGTGTTTTCTCAAGATTTTTCTAATTTCAAATATTTTGTCTAAAAAAAAAACATTTCTTACTGACAGGTTAGGGTTAGGGATTGTTTTGGTCTGGGCACAGCTAGTTTTCTTTCATTCATTATATGAGTTTGATAACCTAGCAACCAACTTCCTCAAAAAT
>NC_085877.1:18891123-18921123 GCF_034702125.1 Engraulis encrasicolus | reverse complement strand
TTATAGATTATTATAGCTAGCCAAATCTCTTCGAGACTTGGTCTGACCAAGAGCATAACAACGAACATTTCCCAAACGGCATTTCCCAAACACCCTCCGTTGGTTTGCTAATAATTGTTGGGAGGAGTTCCCGATTTTCCGGGAATTCAGAAAGTACTTGCATTGCTCTTGACCTGATTGGTAGCAACACTGAAGCTGTCTCGTCACTAGGAGGGCACGGCCTAGCTAGCATGTAGCATCCTCCTTACTGCCATCATGCTGGCCAAGTTTCCATTTTCCCATTTCTTCCCAATTGCCCAATTTCGGAAGTAGAGTGTGCGCCAAGCTCATAATTATTTAAATAACAAATAATACAAGGTGACATTACAGAGGTAATACAATACTCCCCTGTAGAGTGGGTTGATTTTACTGTCTCTGTTTTAGATTATCCTGCCGCCTTGGTAGCTGTAGGTCCCCTGGGTTTGGACCTGCTACTCACCCATTAATCCACCTCTACATAATGATGGTGTGTGTGTGTGTGTGTGTGTGTGTGTGTGTGTGTGTGTGTGTGTGTGTGTGTGTGTGTGTGTGTGTGTGTGTGTGTGTGTGTGAGTGTTTTGCTGATTTGGCTAACTTCTTGTGTATTTACGTATTTGTGATGTAACCTGTGGTTAATAAAACTGTCATGTTATTAGCATTTCCCTAATAATCATGCAAGCGCGCACATGCACGCACACGCACACGCACACACCTATTCATTAATGCACCCCTGATTGTTCTCACACACACACACACGCACGCACGCACGCGCGCGTGCACACACACACACACACACACACACACACACACACCTATTCATTAATAAATGCAGCCCTGATTGTTTTGTATCAGGCTGTCATAAAGCAGGTTAAAAAAGCCATCAAGGCTACGTTTTGTGCACGGCGGTAAGAAGAGGGCCTCATTCATATTCATGAGCTCAGCAGCATCTGATTGGCCGATGGCAGTGCAGCTTTTTGGGAGCCCCGCCATGCGCCAACAGTGGTGCCAGAGACATCCATCACGGTGAGATGAGAGGGGGAGAGGAGAGGAGGCAGAACATTGACACACTGAAATATGCCACCGTGGCCGGCCTGGCACACAGGTGTGACTGATGCCTTACTTCCTGAAAATGGAGCCCAGACTTATTCTGCCCTACAAAGGCAAAGTCCAGTAACTAAAGTACACCAGCATTGACAGTGAGTAAAATAATATCTTCAAAGCCTTGGTATTAGGTTGGATATTGTAGTTTCTGCAAAATTGACTTAGCAATATCTCTAAAATGGGTCACATTTGTCACATCGCGGCTTTGTCACAAGACAAAGGAGATATTATGAAGACCATTTTCAGTACGTTTTCAATTTTGACGAAATACGTATTAGATGCTGCACTTTGCCATTGTAGGACAGTAGTAAAGTCTTGAAGCCTTAGGTCACAGAAACTCTGACTCTGAAGTCAGTATCAAGTGAACAATAAAATGTCATTGCCTTGGTCAGTACTGTGTGTATAGTGTGGCATATTTCAGATGTTACCTGGGGGGCAATCTGGAAAAATGAAGAATGTTCATCTGGTTTACAGACGCCAGACATACCTGCTAAATCGGAAGGCCTATTTGGAGCAGAAAAGCCCAGGGCCCTTTTTTGGCCCCCAGTCCAATTGTCAATGTCAATTGGAAGGTTTACTAAAGTTCAGGTAACACTTCCAAATAAGGGGCCATAATTAACAGTAAAGTAGCTACAACCTAATACTTAAGTAAGGGTTAATAATCATTACTTAATGCCACATTAGACACATATTAATTGTTATTAATGCATTAGTAAGCAGTTACTTAACTATTAGATAACTATTACCTTGTGTTACAAGTTAATAGCATATTATTATTTAACTAATAGATAAGTAAGGGCACAGTTAATAGTTAAGTAGCTATCAGGTCATACTTAACTAAGGACCAAAAGTAACACTTACTTAATACAAAAGCAACGCATAACTAATGGTTATATAATACATAAATATTGGGTTTTGGGACCCTTATATTAGAGTTGGCTGAGGATAACTAATGGTTAATTAATAGATAGATATTGGTGTTTGGGACCCTTATATTAGAGTTGGCTGTGGATAACTAATGGTTAATTAATCGATAGATATTGGTGTTTGGGACCCTTATAATAGAGTTGGCTGAGCATACCTAATAGTTAAGTCTCATAATCTACTGTGACATCTACTTTTCACTCGTTCAAATCACTGTAATAGTGGCAACAGGAGCCATTATATAGCAAGGATTGGACATACACTTCTCAATGATGGTGGGATGATGAGATGTAATTTTTTCATGTATCACTTATTAAATTTAATGGTAAAAACCCTACAATAAATGCAAAACATTATGAAGAGTAATAGTTTTGAAGCAAAACTAAACCATTCCTTTGTGATAATTAGGTTAATGTTTGAGAATATTAGCTCCAAGAAGAGCAGTGCATGATGGGTACGCAATCTATAGACAACAATAATTCGGTATTATTTAATCATTAGATATGCCTTACTTTTGTATTAAGTAACTTGTAACACAAGGTAATAGTTATCTAATAGTTAAGTAACTGCTTACTAATGTTTAACATGTGAATTAAAAACAGTTTATATGTGTCTAATGTGGCATTAAGTAATGATTATTAACTGTTACTAAAGTATTAGGTTATAGCAAATTTGCTGTTAATTATGTTAATTATAATTATATATATGGCCCCTTACCATGTGTCTCAAGTTAATAGCATATAATTATTTAACTAATAGATAAGTAACGGTACAGTTAATAGTTAAGTAGCTATTAGGTCATACTTAACTAAGGACCTTAATTAACACTTACTTAATACAATAGTAAGGCATATCTAATGATTAAATAATACCGAATTATTGTTGTCTATAGATTGCGTACCCATCATGCACTGCTCTTCTTGGAGCTAATATTCTCAAACATTAACCTAATTATCACAAAGGAATGGTTTAGTTTCGCTTCAAAACTATTACTCTTCATAATGTTCTGCATTTATTGTAGGGTTTTTACCGTTAAAACTAATAAGTGGTACATGAAAAAATTACATCACATCATCCCACCATCATTGAGAAGTGTACGTCCAATCCTTGCTATATAATGGCTCCTGTTGCCACTATTACAGTGATTTGAACGAGTGAAAACTAGATGTCACAGTAGATTAATTACTTGACTATTAGGTATGCTCAGCCAACTCTATTATAAGGGTCCCAAACACCAATATCTATCGATTAATTAACCATTAGTTATCCGCAGCCAACTCTAATATAAGGGTCCCAAATATCAATATCTATCTATTAATTAACCATTACTTATCCTCAGCCAACTCTAATATAAGGGTCCCAAAACCCAATATTTATGTATTAATTAACCATTAGTTATGCGTTGCTTTTGTATTAAGTAAGTGTTAATTTTGGTCCTTAGTTAAGTATGACCTGATAGCTACTTAACTATTAACTGTGCCCTTACTTATCTATTAGTTAAATAGTAATATGCTATTAACTTGTAACACAAGGTAATAGTTATCTAATAGTTAAGTAACTGCTTACTAATGTTCAACATATGCATTAATAACAATTAATATGTGTCTAATGTGGCATTAAATAATGATTATTAACCCTTACTTAAGTATTAGGTTGTAGCTACTATACTGTTAATTATGGCCCCTTATTTGGAAGTGTTACCAAGTTCAATCCCGAGCTGTTCTATAGAGTAGCTGGCATACAGTACATGACAGATTTCTCACACCTGATGGAACAGCAGGTAATTTAGAGCAGCGGCATATGGTCACCGTGGTCCCTACTCTGTTAACATGCTACTTTTATAAATAAACACAGGGGCATCCGGTGGGCAGGTGGAGGTACAGTAGGAAGCAGTGAGGAGTATGCATGCCAAGGTCACAAATTGCAGACACAGAGAAAAAGTAATTTGTGTTTGATTAAAATTGGGTTCTCCACCCACTTTGATCCGTAGGCCTTAAGTCTAAGAGGCTGCTGGAAGTTCCACATGGTCCCCGCCTGACCTTGAGCACCTGCCCCCCCAAAATGTCTGTGCACGCCACTGGCTACCAAAACGTGTTTTTGGAGCCCCTGTATGTAGGCTATAATGTGGCCCCGTTACAGTAGGTGTACAGTACAGTAGGTGTGCCGCCTGGTTGTTGAATTTCCCATACAGCTTTCCCTTGTCAAACAGTAGCCATGCACTGTACTGTATAGATTCCAACTGTACATCACGGCTTATAGGCCACCATAACAACATGTACCTGTCTTACAAAACATCCTTCGTGTCGTGTTCTGTACGAGCGGTGGGGAGACAAATCTGAGGCCAGCCCAGCAAGCAGGGTTGCCAGGTGAGGCTGATGATTTCCAGCCCAAAAAATGCTGAAAACCCGCCTAGAAGCACAAAATCCCGCCCAATTCTATTGATTTCTATGGCAAAAATTGGGCGGGTTTTTCTGCTAAATGCCATTTTTACCTGCACACAGCCATCCCAAGCAGCCCAATTGGGCGGTAAACAGCCCAATATGGCAACACTGCCAGCAAGTGAAAATGTATGTATTGCGCTGCTCGCAGCTGTCGTGTTTCCGCCACTGAAAACCTCTGTCTGTCTGTCAGACTCAGAATCTGGCCCCGTCACAACACCGCGGGGGTGAGCAACAGATGGATCTAACGGCTTTCCATCCGCGCGGATTCAGCCCAGAGGTAGCCTAATTGCTATCTGGGAGAAGTGTTTGGCAAGCCCAGGGCCATGTTTTTAATTACACTGTAATTAAAAATGTGTTAATTACAGGAAAAAAAAAACGTGGATCGAAACCTGGCTCGTTTCACCCAAGGACAGGATTTTTTGAAAAATGTGATTTTTTAAAATAAATTGACGGATTTAATGGGGCCTAATAATTTTTGTAACAGACATGCATCAGGAGCACCTTCGTCCAAATATGAGTGGCACAGGCCTACTGGTGAGGAGGACGACGTAGGGAAACAGCGCCTCCCAATGGAGTAAACAAGACAGGTGTAAAGCGTAAGACGCCTTCCTCTTCTCCTTCCTCTTCTTAATAATAATAATAACAATAATAATAATAATAATAGTAATAATCATCATCATCATGATCGTCATCATAATCATTTATTTAGGCTACATAATTTGTGGGAAGGTGATGATTTTTTTTACTGATTTCTCAAATTTGACAGAAGTCTCAATAAATTGCTCGACAAAAATCCTAAACGTTGCTGTCGATTATCAATAAGGCCTATGTGGTAGGTGGCCGACTAAATCTGACATGGTCCATGTCTTGCTCTTTCCACAAAGTTGAATTATATAGCTTAGGCCCTAGGCTATGGCTTTCTCTCATGCTGTAGAAGTACATGGAACTTTAAAGCGAAGCATATCTTACCGACAGGGACATATTTAAAAACATGGAATGGACTATCTATTTCATGTATTTCCACACATTTCCACACAGTGTGTAATAATAACAAAACATAAGTAGGTGAAGGCAGTGGCAGGATGAGTTACCACTATCCCTGTTACACACTGCCACTTTCATAATGCGCTCTTGGTGGAAACCCCTCCTGCGGTGCGGCCATTTTGGCTCCGCGCGCGTCCTTGTAAACGGATGCACTGGTCTGTGATTGGCTACACAGTGACCACAGTTTCCTGTACCCTTAGCTGAATTTGCTGTTGAACTTGTGTACAATAATGACCGCGTCTCGGGTCGTTTTAGGACTAGGAGGTCTCTCTGGAGCGCTTGGTGTAGCTGCTGGGGCGTACGGAGCTCATGGTAGGTGTTGTATGTTGTTATTATATGTTGCTGCTGGAGCGCTAGCTTATCTGATACTTGTTTGAATGGCGAGTTAGCTTTTGCTGCGACGGGTGTCTTGCATTGTTGACGTCCTGCATGTGAAGACAGTGCAACTAAGTAGCAGCAGCAGTGTCATACTCGTATTTACAATAACGTGAAAGCCGTTCAAAGACAAGTACTTGCAGAGTAACCAAGATGAAACCGAAACTGTCCTGGTGACTTGTATTGTGCACATGTGAAAATGACAGCCCCACGACTCCACGGGGCGCAGTGTCATAACAGTAAGAGCAGTGACATAATTGACCGACAGGGCTGGTGTCAAGTCTGTCTGCTAGCCACTTACCTCCTTCATGTCTTTGTTATGCAGGCTTCAGACGAAGTGACAGAGACGACTACCTGAAAGAGGTAAGCTATGCATCACTACTTGTAAATGTGCTATCAATTACCAAACAAAAAGCTTACCACAGGCCATTTTGGCCATTTACTTTTTTGCACAACATTTACAGTGTAATGTAGCCTCATTTTAAAAGTGCACATTTGTGATGGCCCAAACCTCTTTCCTTTTTGTGCTCTTGTCCACAGCTGTATGAAACTTCCAACAAGTACCACATGTATCACAGTCTTGCCTTGGTCGGCGCTGCTCACTGCCGGAAACCAGCCCTGGTAAGTGCTGCTGTATGTTTGTAGGGGTTATCACTGTATCAGTGTAAAGTGATTTTCTGATTTTTCCCTTTTGAATTAAACCGACATGCTTCATGTGCGCCAGCACTACTGATGACATGTGCACAAGGACCCATGGAAGTTGCACAATATGCACATGGAAGGGGAGAACTGGGAAACTGGGAACAGGGAAAAATGTCGGCCATTGAGGACTGTCGACCCACTGGGCAATGCCTTGTGTGTCAGATAACCAGTCCAGGCCTGACTGAAACTGGAAAGTAACTACTGAGTGGCCGTGGCCTAGTGGTTAGAGAGTTGGTCTTTCAATCTAGGGGTTGCAGATTCGAATCCCTCCTGACCTCTCCCTACATCTCCATCCATGGCTGAAGTGCCCTTGGGCAAGCCACTTAACCCCACATTGCTCCAAGGACTGTAACCAATACCCTGGAAAATAATAACTAAGTCGCTTTGAATAAATGAAAGCTTCAGCTAAGTGCAATGTAATGTAATATAATGGGTGCTGCTGAAGTACCAATGAGATGTAACACAATGAGCCATATTTCTCTGTCTCCCTCTAGGCTGGAGGTCTACTCATGGCGGGCATGGGGTGCTTCTGTGGATCCCTGTACCACCAGGCTATCACGGGCGACCCCGGCCTTCGCAGGGTGGCACCCATCGGCGGCATGCTTCTTATCGTCGGTTGGGCCGCGATGGCCCTTTGAACTGTGAACTTTAACGTTGACCTTCCATCCCAGGGCTTCAATAAAGAGCACAGGTCTCTTTTGGAAGGGCCCACTGGACTTAAGCACTGGCCTTTAAAAAAATAATATAACCTTTCTTATTTACAGTAGGTTCTCAATAAGATGTTTTTAGATCAGTGCGTCTCAAACTCTTTCAAGACTGAGGACCATTTTGTCCCAATTTTTTTTTATTTCCTTTTGGTCTTGCAAGTGCTAACATTTGTAAGAACTGAACTTCCCACAAAGTTAGGAGTTGTTGCTGTCTTTGGGTGCTCGTCCAATAAAAGTCATCAGGTAGAGTAGAAAAAGCTGCACCCTCTTGCTTATTATCTGTACTGAAATGTTTAATGCACTGTGCCCAGGTTACACAACATGCGTTTCGACCTGAAGTTGTCACTAAGGACCGACAGGACATTTGGACACTGGTCACCGGAGAGTTAGGAGAATGTGGAGTGTGTGTGGTCTTTTTTTACTCTGTCCACAAAATGGTCACTTGTTGCACTCTATTAGGTCCAAGTTCTATTTTTTGTCTACTGCACCTACCCAGTCTATTGTGCTTACCCATGCCGTCAAGTCAAGTCACTTTATTTTCTTTATTTTTTAACAGCATATTTAAGATGGCAACAGTTGACTCCAAATCGCCTCAACAAAATAAATAAAAGGAATAAAAATGTCAAACAATGGAGATTTTTTTTTACATAAACATGTTACAAAGTATACAAAACCATATTTATTTAAAGTCATAATGGTCGTAGTACCGGTATATCCTCAGTATGTTCAGGGCATGTAGGATTTGATCACTCGTTCATTCATTTAATAGTATGTTGTGTGTTACATTGTTATACTGCACTGTATCAGGGTAATTGTGAGTGAACATGAGATTACATTACAATTAGCTGACACTTTTATCAAAAGCAAATTAGATATTATTTTCAGGGTATTCGTTGCCATCCCTGGAACAATGTGGAGTTTGGTGCCTTGCTCAAGGACACTTGAGCCATGGATGGAGGTGTAAGGAGAGGTCAGATGGGATTCAAACCTACCCCGAGAGCAGGGGTGGGAAACCTTTTTCATTCGAGGGGCCACTTCAAATTTTATAAAGTCCTCCAAGTAGTTCTAAGGTTTTGGAGGCCCTAAGCGTAGCTGGCCAGGAGGCGCCCCTCATCGTTAAATAATAATGCAATTTTTAGTTGATCTCAATTTCGGAGGTCCCAATCTTGGGGGCAAGGTGTTTGAGACCCAGGCCCTAAGTGCTCTGCTTACTATGCTCACGTCTTAGCGGCGGCCCTGGCTGAGATACATTACTTTGTCCCCTTGCGTAGCGTAGCCTACTATAAAGTGAACAAAATGATGATCATTGTGGAATTGTCCATAGACAGCAATGGGGCGATAATGTCACACACTAGTACTACACACTTTTAATGTTGATACTGGTAAAAGAGCACACATCTTTAATGCAAGAGATTAGAGGAAGGCCACTGACCGGAAATATTATACTTGTGAACTTCTGAACGTGTGTGTGTGAGACACATCTGAGCTTATGTTGATAATGGAATAGACCAGACATCTTTAAACTGTCCGTAGCAACAGATTACAGGAAGGCCTTTAACCTAAAATATTATACCGTGTGTGTGTGTGTGCGTGCGCAGGCCCGCCGACAGGGGGTACAAACGGGTATGTTGTCTCGGGCCCAGGGAGATAGGGGGCCCAGAAATCGGTCCTCATTACATTGTATGTATTGGGTTGGGGGCCCTTTCAGATGATTTTGTACTGGGCCCAACAAAAACGGTCGGCGGCCCTGCGTGAGTGTGTGTGTGTGTGTGTGTGTGAGTGTGAGTGAGAGTGTGTGTGTGTGTGTGGCATCTGACCATATCTGACTGAGCCCACCAAAGGGCTACCCTCCCTACCCATAATCCCCCAGTAACAGGCCATCCAAGACTTTGCATTGATAACGCTAATATGACGGGTGCTCTTGAAGTTGACCCGTGCTGAAGGATTTTCCACCTTTTTTTAAATTATTTTATTTCTTTATTTTATCTTTCTTTTTGTTAAAAAAATAAATAAATGTTGAGCGTGTCTGCCATGGCTGACTGGCTTGACAGGAGAGGTGGAGACGTGTCATCTCCTGAAAGGCTCAAGGGGAAACGGTAGACAAAAAAAAGACGTTATGTGTGTGAGTCTTATCAAAAAAAGCACCTCCTTTTCAGACGGGCCTGTTAGGAGGAGATAAGAACCTCCGCATCAAATATTATCAGCCCCTCTCTCTCTCCTTTTCTTTTCTCCTTCATTTTCACCCCTTTTTTCCCCTCTCCTCTCTTTCTCGGTTTCTTTGAATCTTCCACCCCCCCCCACCCCCTCCGTCTACCTTCCGTCCTCCCTCCCTCCATACTCTCATCTCCACCCCTTCCTCTGTCCGTCTTCCTCCCTCCCTCTTCTCCTCTACCTCCCTCTTCACTTCACTCTCTCTCACCTGAAAAAAATATTCCCGTTCCCTGTGTACTGGCTGACCTTTGTAAAAGCAGGTGTTTGATTCTGGAGATTTGTATGTTGTGTTGTGTGTGGTATTTTTTTTTTCTTCCTTCAGAATAATCTAGCCCTACTGCATTCTCTTGTGCATAAGGGACAAAAACTATTTGATGAAAGGAACACAAACAAGACTTCACTTTGCTGTCCCTTTATCACTTTTATCCTCGTCTGTCTTCTTGGTTTCCTTAGCATTCTTTGTGTCTCTCTCAGTATCTGTGAACGTGTGTGTGTGTGTGTGTGTGTGTGTGTGTGTGTGTGTGTGTGTGTGTGTGTGTGTGTGTGTGTGTGTGTGTGTGTGTGTGTGTGTGTGTGTGTGTGTGTGTGTGTGTGTGACCCTCAAATCATTTCTGAATGGCTTGGCAGGTCGGCGGCGGGTGGTCAGTCAGTCTCACTGCTGTCCCCTCCGGCGCTTAGCCTCTTAAGTGTGTGTGTGTGTGTGTGTGTGTGTGTGTGTGTGTGTGTGTGTGTGTGTGTGTGTGTGTGTGTGTGTGTGTGTGTGTGTGTGTGTGTGTGTGTGTGTGTGTGTGTGTGTGTGCAGGGGAGAGTGAGTGCAGAGTGCATCAGCATTACCCCCTCCTCTGAGCCCTGACCATGCACAGGACCTGTGTGTGTGTGTGTGTGTGTGTGTGTGTGTGTGTGTGTGTGTGTGTGTGTGTGTGTGTGTGTGTGTGTGTGTGTGTGTGTGTGAAAAATAAGACCGAATAGAGAGAGTGTAATGAGCGAGCATTACCCTCTCCTCTTAGCCCCGACTGGACCGTGTACAGGGCCTGTCTGTGTGTGTGTGTGTGTGTGTGTGTGTGTGTGTGTGTGTGTGTGTGTGTGTGTGTGTGTGTGTGTGTGTGTGTGTGTGTGTGTGTGTGTGTGTGTGTGTGTGTGTGTGTATCTGTGCGTCTGTGTGCCTGTGCCCGAGACCATGCGCCATGTACAGGGGCATTCTGCAGTCAAATTGAAAGTGAAAATCCATTGAAGCACTAATTCTCTGGCTCTTTTGATTGCAGGCTGTGGCTGTGGCTGAGGCTGTGGCTGCGGTGGGGCTGGTGCAGCTGCGGTTGGGCCCAGGACAAAATCACCTCAAAGGGCCCCCCACCCAATACATGAAATGTAATGGGGACCCAATTATGGGCCCCCCATCTCCCTGGGTCTGGGACAACTGACCCCCTTTCCCCCCCTTTTCAGCATCCCTGGCTGTGGCTGTGGTGGGACTGGCGCTGCGGTGGGGCCAGTGCTGCGGTGGGGCCTGTGTAGCTTAGGTGGGGCTGGTGCTGTGGGGCCTGTGCTGCGGTGGGGCCGGTGCTNCTCTGGGGGCGGGGGGGGTTGGGCGGGGGTCGGGGGGGGGGTCTGTGCCTGTGGCTTTGGGGCCGGTGGCTGTGGGGCCGGTGCTGTGGGGGGGGCCTGTGCTGCTGCGGTGGGGCCGGTGGCTGCGGTGGGGCCGGTGCTGCTGCGGTGGGGCCGGTGGCTGCGGTGGGGCCGGTGCTATGGTGGCGGCCCTGGGCAACATAACAGGCTTTGAATATGCCTTCACAAATCTTCAGGGTGAATTTGCAAGGGCAGCCTTTATGTCGACGGACAGCGTAAAGATGGGGGCAAGATCCTACTTGACAGCACATGCGGTGCGGCCCGGCGCGCTGAGGTAGAGACCCTCTCTGATCACCGGCACCCTCAAAATCCTCATTAACGGAAAGTTGTGTGTGTGTGTGTGTGTGTGGGGGGGGGGGTTGTTGTGTGTGTGTGAGAAGCTTTGGGCATCTTTTGCTTAATCGGCAAATCAAGATGCTCCCCTGATGACTTCCCGTCCTCATCCTCTCTCTCTCTTTCTCTCTATATCTCTATCTCTCTCTCTTTCTCTCTCTCTCTCTCTCTCTCTCTCTCTCTCTCTCTCTCTTTGTCTCTCTCTCTCTCTCTGTCTCGCTTTCCCTCCATTCTCTGAATGTGTGTGTGTGTGTGTGTGTGTGTGTGTGTGTGTGTGTGTGTGTGTGTGTGTGTGTGTGTGTGTGTGTGTGTGTGTGTGTGTGTGAGAGAAAGATGCGTGATGTCTTACCCTCAGGGTATATGCTGCTTAAATTCTCATTAGGGTTGCACAGCCATTCCTCTTAGAAAAATATCGCGCTCCCAAGTGAAAAAAAAAGATACCGTTTTTTAAAATATTAAAGAGCCTTAACCTTTCATCTTACCTGGCAGTTAAAGGCAAATGTGCAGTTTTTCTTTTGCTTTCTGGTGTTTCTCATGGTTTTCATTACACCCCCACATACCTACGGTATGAATGCATTACATAATCTCAGAAACCAACAGAGGAAAGCCACACCTTCAGGCCTGTAATAACAACATCATTTGCGATGCTTTCCCATTGTAAATTAGCTCCAGCTAGGCATAATTTTTTTTCTGTATTAGGACACTAGTTGTGCAGAGGCAAATGGTGCGGTGTCATTTCTTCACCTGCTGTAGGCCTTTGGAAATAAATGTCTTGTTTGCTTTTCGATCGTCATCTACCTGTCCTCCAGGGCCATCTTTGTGCATGTTTGGAATATTTCGTGTCTTTTATGAGAGTTGTCGACAGGAGAACCAAGCACTGACTAAAGATAAGTGCTGTTGTATTATCTTACCTTTCTTTCTCACCGGTAGGTAAGCTGTTAAGGTTCTAGCCTAACGGTTGGTCTGATACGTCATGGTCCTCAACGTCACGGGAAAGCACTTTCGTAACGTGACGAAGTTTGCAGTTTTCCCGCTGGCAAATTTCTGTTGCCATGGTCAATTTCCGTTGTTAAACACAAAAATGCTCTGCTGTGCCCCGACCAAAACCATGTCTAGCGCTAATTGCTCAGTAAAGCAACAAGCTCAGTTGCTCAGTAAAGCAACATTTCTGCTGCTTTACTTTTGCCAATAACAGCAAAACAAGCAAGAAAAATGGCGAATTTGTTGCAAAATTGTGCCCAGACCAAAACCATCCCTAAAGCTATAACTTGTCACAAGGCGTTATGGAGCACAAGTCAACATGCTGCAAATGCGTAGTGCACAAAGGGGATAGACGGTTAGAAGACATGCAGCAGATTGCCCTTTAAAGTTGGCGAGTTTGCTGTAAAGCTATTGTGATTTGTTTGTTTTGCGGTTTTGAAACAGCACCTCTAACAACTATAAAGTTGTACTTGGCAGTTGTTCACTCTGCCCTGTGGCCCTCTAAACCGCAGGATCAGTGATCCCCCCCACCAACCAGACAGACAGACCAGACAGCATCAAACCGTATATAACTTTTGAAACCGAATCCCCTCGGTCAGCAACACAACCATCACTCATCATATCACACACACACACACACACACACACACACACACACACACACACACACACACACACACACACACACACACACACACACACACACACACACACACACACACACACACACATCATATCAGCATGGAGCAAAGCCTAATGCTACTCTCTCAGTGTTTCACTCTCAGTGTGTGCGTGTGTGCGCGTGTATATGTGTGTGTGTGTGCGTGTGTATGTGTAAACCTTAATGGTTGTCTTGCTCGCCGCAGTGTGTCGTGTGTGTGTGTGTGTGTGTGTGTGCGTGCGTGCGTGTGTGTTGTGCGTGTGTTGTACTATCTTTCGCTGTTAATGTGCAGGCCAGGCAAGCAAAATCAATGACTGACCCAAGAGTGTTGTTCATGGACGGATGGTTAGTCTTTGTGCCTACTGATGGCTAGTGTTCAATCTCTTCTTCTTCATTGGAACACATTGACCTCCTTCATACACTGTTGAAGACACCGGTGTGTGTGTGTGTGTGTGTGTGTGTGTGTGTGTGTGTGTGTGTGTGTGTGTGTGTGTGTGTGTGTGTGTGTGTGTGTGTGTGTGTGTGTGTGTGTGTGTGTGTGTGTGTGTGAGCACGCCTGAGTGTATATGTGTGTGTGTGTGTCTGTCAATGTAACTGTGTGTGTGTGTGTTGTGTTGTGTTGTGTTGTGTTGTGTTGTGTTGTGTTGTGTTGTGTTGTGTTGTGTGTGTGTGTGTGTGTGTGTGTGTGTGTGTGTGTGTGTTTGCAGGGAAGGCGATAGGGGAGGACAAAGGAGTCAGTTGTCCCGGGCCCAGGCAGAAGAGGGTGGGGGTTTCATACCCAAGGAAACAAACTCCAAAGACATTGGGCAGTTCCGTAACATCGCCCTCCTAAATGTAGAAGGAAAGGTCTTTTTCTCAGTGCTAGCCAGAAGGATGACGAACTACCTTCTCCAGAACAGCTACATTGACACCAACTGCCAGAAGGCCGGAGTACCAGGGTTCCCAGGATGCGTGGAGCACTCCACAATGATCTGGGACCAGATCCAGAGGGCTAAGCGGGACAAGACGGAACAGCATGTCATCTGGCTGGACTTGGCCAACGCATATGGATCAGTCCCACACCAACTGATCAACTACGCTATGGAGTTCTTCCACTGCCCACCTGCATCAGAAGCATGGTCGAAAGCTACTTCAACAACCTGCAGATGTGCTTCTCCGCCCAGGACTTCACTACTGGATGGCAGCGGCTTGAAGTCGGAACAGCGATGGGGTGTGCCATTTCACCTACACTTTTCATAGCAGCGTTTGAGATAATCCTCATTGGCGCAAGGCAAATGGCAGGGGGAATCAAACTACCAACTGGCCAGAGGCTTCCCCCGCTAAGGAGCTATATGGACGACGTCACCACCCTCCTTCAGACAGCAGCATGTACAGCAAGACTGCTGAGGAGGATTGATGAGCTGATGTCATGGGAAAGAATGAAAATCAAGCCCTCCAAGTCCCGTAGCCTGTCACTCAGGAGAGGAGTCAGGAACGACAACACCACCTTTGTCGTCGGAGGAGAGAAAATCCCACTCCTCGCAGTGCAGCCCATCAAAAGCCTGGGGAGGCAGTACACAGCCGGACTTTCTGACAAGCAAATGGGGAAAACCGTCATGAAGCAGCTCTCTGACGGCCTGAGGAGAATTGATCAAAGCCAACTCCCGGGCAAATACAAGGTCTGGTGTTACCAATTCACACTCTACCAGAGACTGCTGTGGCCCCTGAAAATGAGTGAGATCCCCTCATCAACCGTGAGTAGGATGGATGGGAAAGCCAACTCATTCATTCTAAAGTGGTTGGGGCTGCCACGGTGCCTCTCTGAAGCCAGCCTTTTTGGGAAGAACATGCTCCAGCTACCTCTGAGATCGCTACAGCTGGGCTACATGCAAGAAAAGACCAGGTTGGTGCTCGAGCTTCGGGAGTCCACAGACGAGTCGGTTAGGAATGCTAACGCCAGGGTCCTGACTGGCCGCAAGTGGAACGCCCAGACCGAGGTCGACCAAGCTGTGAGCCGGCTGCAGCACAAGGAGATTGTGGGCAGAGTGCAAGTAGGAAGAGCAGGCCTAGGATGGAGAGAAGCACCACACTTCTGGTCCAAGGCCCACCGCAAGGAAAGAAAGGAGATGGTGGTGGAAGCGGTGGTGACGAGGATGGAGGAAGACCGCTATAAGATAATGGCTGTGTCTCAGGGACGGCAAGGAAGCTGGACAACTTGGGAGGGAATCGCAAACAGGAACATCAGTTGGCCAGACGTGTGGAAGATCCCACAGGCAAGACTCAGCTTCCTAATTCGCTCAAACTACGACACGCTTCCCTGTCCCCGGAACCTCCACCAGTGGTTTGGAAATGAGGAATGTTGTGCACTCTGCAATGCCCCAAACGTAAGCCTCCAGCACATCTTGTCAGGCTGCAAAGTCGCCCTCTCTCAGGGCCGCTACAAATGGCGCCATGACCAGGTCTTTAGAAAGCTAGCCGAAGTGCTGGAGAAGTGCAGACAGGGAAGCAGAACACCATCGCCGGCAGAGAAACCCACCACCTTTGTCAAGGAAGGAGGGATCAGAAGCATCAGGCAAAGAGAAATCGCAAGGCCCTTCACTCCTGGCCAGGAGTGGAGCATGAAGGTTGACCTGGGCAAGAAGCTTCAGTTTCCCACAGAGATTACCACCACATCTCTCCGACCAGACATAGTGGCGTGTTCTGTAAATGTTAGAGCAGTATCCCTCATAGAGCTCACTGTGCCAATGGAGGAAGGGATTGAGGCTGCCTTTGAGCGAAAGAAGGCCAAGTACTCCGAGCTGGCTGCTGAGTGCCGGGAGGCGGGCTGGAAGACTACCATCTACCCAGTGGAGGTCGGATGCTGAGGCTTCATGGGGTTGTCAACCATACGCCTCCTGAAGGACGTGGGAGTCACCAGAGGAAGGCTTAAGGTCAGATTAGACTTCTGCAACTGCGCTCGTCAAAAGTTGCGTGGGAGTGGCTACGAACCAACATTGTATTCATGGATCTGCGAGTTCTTCGTGGTCCGAGGTCTCGTCGCGAGCCACATTTGAAATTGCGCGATTACTTTCACTACATTGTAATTAAGCACTGCGGTCATTATTAAGCAATGTTGCTTTCTAACCCGGATAGCGAGGTATTTTCACACAAATTGCAAAGGCAATGCACTGGTATCATTATTTGACATTGCAGTCTGTTTTCACGAGCAGAAAATGCAAGCATGTAAAGACAGTTGATTCTGCCGATGTGTGTTTACATTCGGTGGAGGAAGCTACGGTAGTAAAACCGCAGGCATTGTGCCACGATTGTTCAACTGATGCATTGTTTGTTACTTAGCTTGTAGCTTCGTGTATTTACACACATTTACACACAAGGCATTAATATAGTTTTTAACAGAATACAGCTCTGCTCTCGCAAACTACTGGCATTGCGCTGCCACAAGAACAGAACAAGGAAGTTGCGAGACGACCAATCATAGCGCCTTTTTGTCTGCGTCCTCCGCGTCCGTCCGACGGATAGTTAGATTTTTTTCGAGGCGCTCGAGGACGGGCGCAGAGCCTCTGCGAGGGGGGCGTGGACTCGCACAGACAGAAGACGGACGGACACAGAGGCTATGCGTACGAAGCATAAATCTAGCTTAAGGAAGGCAACAATGGAACTGGCAGAGGAGGCGGAGAAAGGGAGCTTTTGGCTCTGGCTGCGGAGGAAGGACAGAACCTGGGGGAATAACACCTAACCCCCAGACAACAGTTGCAGGGAACAACACCTTTCAGCTGCAGGGGGTGACAGGGAGACGTCCCTGTCACTGCTCCGCCACGCGCGAGACGTTTCAGGATTAAAGGAGCGAAACGTTGATGAGCGGTGGTTCCTGACTGACGACCCTGCAGCTGACCCATGGGCACCGGAGGAGGTGCGACAGGCAGCAATGCCAAGCAGGAATTAACATCTTCCCGTACAATCCTGGTAGATGGGGTGTCCTTTTAGATGACTTCATTCTGGACCCGAGACAGCAAGAGCTCTCGGCGTGCATGCATGTGTGCCTGCGTGTGTGTATGCATGCATGTGTGCGTGCGTGGTGCATGTATGCAGGGCCGCTGACAGCTTTCGCTGGGCCCAGGACAAAGTAATCTGAAAGGGCCCCCCCGCCCAATACATACAATGTAATGGGGACCCACTTCTGGCCCCCCTATCTCCCTGGGCCCAGAACAACATACCTGTTTGTCCCCCATGTCGGCAGGCCTGTATGTATGTGTGGTAATTACTGTAGCTGTGTAGCCTTGGGGGTGGGCTGTCGTCGTGTAGAAGGCCGAGAGTATATGCTTCCGTTCAGTCCAGTCGAGAAATAGTGTGTAAGACTTGTCTTTGTCTTTTCAAGCATTGATGGGAAGTTGTTTTTAATTACGTCTCAGAAGAATTTACTAGCTTCTCGCTCTAGCTATCCTTCTTTCTTTCCCCTCCTCATTCTCTCTCTCTCTCTCTCTCTCTCTCTCTCTCTCTCTCTCTCTCTCTCTCTCTCTCTCTCTCTCTCTTTCTTTCCCTCTTTTCTTAACAACACTTCTGCCTACCCATTCTGTAATTACCAACATCTGTGTGTGTGTGTGTGTGTGTGTGTGTGTGTGTGTGTGTGTGTGTGTGTGTGTGTGTGTGTGTGTGTGTGTGTGTGTGTGTGTGAGTGCGTGCGTGCGTGCATGCGTGTGCATGTGTGTAATCTTGGACCCAAGTGATTCTACCCTGTGGTATGGATCTTGAGGGAATCTAAAAACCATGTCTGGAAAGAATAGACACTCTTGGCAATTAGTGTGTGTGTGTGTGTGTGTGTGTGTGTGTGTGTGTGTGTGTGTGTGTGTGTGTGTGTGTGTGTGTGTGTGTGTGTGTGTGTGTGTGTGTGTGTGTGTGTGTTTGTGTGTGTGTCTGTGTGTGTGTGTGTGTGTGTTTGTGTGCGAATGCATGCGTTTTTTTGTGCTTACAAATTGATGTTCAGCTTCCACATAGCTTACATGTCACTTACAATAGAGCAAATTGAATTGAATCTGGCTCGGATACGGCTCTTCTTCCAATGTTTTCTTTATTCCTCCAGGCAGCTAAACCATTCTTTGGTGAATGCACAAATGAAACCCCCTACATGGGCATATTCTCCGGGGTTCAGTGGGCCTTGTGAAGGTCTTAGGTCTCGGCCCCTTGGATAGTCCATGTGCCCCTATGATTTCTTTTTGTATTAACCCTCCTTTTATCCTCAGATTTAGGTTACATCCGTGATCCTTGGGGTCATTTTGACCCCAGCCACTTAAATATCTACAAAATCAGTAGAAGCAAAAACTTTTGCACTGGTTTATGCCTCAGATATTCACTGTTGCTCTGTTGGGGACATAAAAAAGCCCTTTAGATGAGTCCTAGCACCCCCAGACACAGCCCACAAACCAAGAAAACTTATCCATGACTAGGCGAAAATGTGCAACAACTGGCCAAAAATTGCCTTGAATTAGTTTTGGCCCTCGTCCACATCATACATATTGTTAGTTATCAAAGCCCTAAATAAAGCTAAATGTTCTGTTCTAAATAACTTATGTTCATGTATTTGTCATAATCTAGACAGTTTGGAACATGTATTAGCAAAATATGGATGTTTCATTTATGTTTAATACACTTAAAACAATTTGGGGTGAAATTGACCCCAAGGAACACAGATGTAACCAAAACGTGTACAGCACTTAAGGAAAACATTTTTGTGGAAATTTCACTTTTTTTCACATTGACCCCATATATTTAGGAAAAGTCATCAAAGATGAAGCAAAATAATTATGTACTTCATGTATTTTTCAGACGTTAAACATTGAATGGGGTCAAATAGACCCCAAGGATAACAGGAAGACTAATAAAAATTGCATGAAAAGGGACGTCGACGTCCATTTCTAATCATGCAGATATGAGTGTTTCATACATCCTCTGTCTTATCCTATCTTATCGTATCCTATCCTGTCTTATCTTATCTTGTATGAAGAACGGTAGCATTAAAAAGGGATGTTTATGTCCATTCATAGATCTGAGTGTTGCATACCTCCTCTATCCTATCCTATCCTATCCTATCCTATCCTATCCTATCCTATCCTATCCTATCCTATCCTATCCCATCCTATCCCATCCTATCCTATCTGTTCGCCAAAGACAATGTTTGTCTTTATGGCAGTATGTCGGTCACTCCATCGTTTACTGGCTTGCTTTTTGGAGGGTGTGCACATGAAGTACCTACTGTAAGACAGCTAACCAGCCCGCAGGGTTTTGGCAGAGAAGCACTCCTGCCATACAGTACACACCAACTCCCTAAAGGTAATACTGTTGGTCGCAGTGGAGCTTTGAAGCAGTGACGTGCAGTGAAGGGTATGGTAGGGTAGGCAGTAAATATAGAATATATATCTATTTATATATATATATATATTAACGGTGGGTTCGGTCCTCCCCCAGAAAAAAATGTATTTCTTAGATGCAATTTCCTGCATTTTAACCAAATCTGGAGAGTCACTATCAGCTAAAAACTTTTACAAAAGACTAAAAACTTTGAACAAATAGTCCCCTTTCATGCAGATCTGAAATGTAACGTGTGTGTGTGTGTGTGTGTGTGTGTGTGTGTGTGTGTGTGTGTGTGTGTGTGTGTGTGTGTGTGTGTGTGTGTGTGTGTGTGTGTGTGTGTGTGTGTGTGTGAGAGAGAGAGAGGGGGGCCTTATGCCACAAGGTATGGTTTGAATAGGCAAATAGGCCTATTCACATAAACATGCTGATATGGTCTTTAATGTGCAACAAATTAGTAGGCCTATGTTTCTCTAAATACTATATAAAGTAGGCTATAAGATGCCATCAGTGCTTAACCACCACAGCTCTAATAACTAAATAAGTAAATAGGCTACACTATTTAGACATTTGGACATTGTCAGTAGACCTAAATCTGAAACAATAAGTGAAAACATAATTTCAATTTCTTGAAAAGGCCAGCTACACTTATTTGTTTTGCCAAATTAGCTCCAGGACCCATACTTTGTACACCTTTGGACCTGTAGGCCTACATTTTACAATAGTAATTTAGAAAGCTACAACATTTTGGGGGAAAAGCTTTAACTTTTGGCTTTAGCAGTTGATTTTGTTGCTCTTCTGTTTATTCTGTTGCAAATGCCAGGGCGTTTCACATGGATGGAGGGTGGCACAGTGTAGCCTACTTTTGAAGATAAAATGTCTAGTTCACCAACTGTGAATCACACCATAGCATGTGAGGGGGAAACGATTTACATTTAGCAATAAACCAACCTAGGTAACAGCTCCTGCCTCACTGCCGCGTTTTGTGCTGATAATCAAACACTCACAGACAAGAAGGAAAGAAGGCAAGGGGGCGGGTTGCTTGCAAACATGACCCGTGCATTCAGACAGTATCGAGTAAACCAACGAAACCACTTCTGAGACTCATTCTTGTGCGTGATAGTATTCTCAAACACTTCAGCTACGGTTGTGCAAGGTGTTTCAAATAAAGTCAATTTGTGAGTGCGGAAGCACTCCGAGAAACCATCCCCAGTCAATCGTCCTGTTCCACGTTGATCTCGACTCGCACACCGCGCACTTCAAAAGAACGCAGCTGCACTTGCTAACAGGCTCCACACAACTCACGCATTGCTTAGTCATCATCATAATAAATTAGGGAAATGGAGTCATGTCGTACGCTCAAAAAACAATCTCGCGTCCATAATAACACATACACGGTCTATTCATGTCCACCACCGCACAACCAATCTTCAATGTCAACACCCTGACAAACGGTGACAACAAAAGGCACCACGAAAAAACTTGAGCATGTTCATGTTAAAAGGCTACCCGCAGCATAATAATTAAATGAATCTTACCTTAAAGCAGAATCACAAGTAGGCTGTGTTTTTCATGCAAGCTAGTTCCATTAAAAGCCCGGGGTGGTTGACATGATGAAGACATTTTGTCCCAGTGCAAACTACTTGAAGCTGCTACCCATCTGATGTTGAATATTTCCACAATGCAGCGATCGCAAACGGCTCAGCTGTCTGTCACTTGAACCGTCTGTCTTGCTACTTCTCTGCATTTTTTAAAATAATAAAGACAAAAAGCCAAAGACTGCCATGTTTTCTTTCCGATACGGCTAGAGATTTGAACAAGCCTTGCCTTGCTAGTTGTTGCTATCATAGCTGCCTGTAGGGCAGAAATTGGCTACTACCTGAATTGTAACAATTTTTCACTTTGGGCGCTGTGATTGGCTCACATACTCCCGCCACAGAGTAAAGGCTCTGCTTTTAGTCCCATTGACAAGCTATGTGACAACTTAATACGCATGCGCAAACTTCTACATTGACAGCATTGAAGGCAGGGTAGGCAGAGGAAAAGCGAGCCTTACCGGGCTGCCTGGCTGGCATTCGAAAGCTCTGCTTTCAGCCTGTCTCTGCTACCAGCCGGGACTGCGCGTTGCCACGGCAACCTGCCCAAGCCTGAGCGCTTTGCTTCGTGCGATTACTTAGGTTTTTGATCGTTGTCCTGTGTATACTGTACTTTAAACAGCTCATAATTTATGCTGAATCAATGTTATTGTTGTGTAGGCCTATGTGAACTCTGAAGAATATTTTTTTAAACACGTGTTAGTTTTTATTTTTAAGACATTTATCCCAGGGTAGGCACTGCCTACCCTGCCTACCCTGACCGCACGTCTCTGCTTTGAAGTGATTAGTGTTGTGACGATCGCAAATGAGCAGATTCTTTTGAACGTGACCTTGACGAGAGTACTTTAATTTGGGGGAAAAAACACAATTGTCTGCCTTAAAGAGTGGCAGAAGCTGTCTTTAGAAGCAGGATGATAATCAGTTGCTGTTTGGACAAAATGACCTAGAGGTGGAGTCAAAACATTACATTCTAAATACTGAATAAATATTTTTTAAAAAGCCAGGTTTTTTTTTAAGACTCTTTGAACGGAACGAGCCACTATGATTCGGATCCCGTCAAAGAGCCATAAATCCCATCTCCATAAGTGATCCTGTTTATGCGGCACTCAACTCCATGCAGGAGTCTCCCTTTGCCCTACAGCACCCTCCCTCCCACGCAGTGTAATGTGGTGACTGCCAGATAGCTCTTTGCATCGGCATGTAGGCTACTGTAAATGGACTGCATTTACTGTATATAGTGCCTTTCCACTCCTTCGAGCACTCAAAGCGCTTCATGTGTACATTGTATGCCTCACATTCACCCATTCACACTCACATTCACACACCGGTGGCAGTGGCTGCCACACAGGGTACCACCATGCCACCAGGAGCAACTTGGGGCTTAAATGTCTTACTCAAGGACATCATTGATGGTGTCAGGCAGAGCGGGGCTCGAACCTGCAACCCTCGGGTTGCCGAAGGACTCCTCTACCACCTGAGTCACTACCGCCCCATGTAAAGTGGGTATCCTGTCCCAGCTTGCATCCGCGTTACAATATAGTATTAAAAAACGGAAGCGTCATGCGTACTCTAGAGCACATCCGTGTGTGTGTGTGTGTGTGTGTGTGTGTGTGTGTGTGTGTGTGTGTGTGTGTGTGTGTGTGTGTGTGTGTGTGTGTGTGTGTGTGTGTGTGTGTGTGTGTGTGTGTGCGCGTGTGTGTGCGCTCACTGGGTAGTCTGGTTATGTAATATGTGTTGTTACACGTATACCAGTGAAATGTTGCTTTGTCTTTTGATGCACAGCATACGCTGAAAAGACCCTGACTCGACAAGATTAAGGCTAAGGTTACACATTATGTGCTGGTACTGGAAAAGGGGCTCTATGCAGTATACAGGAGTTTACCTATTCCTTACAGCATGTCTGTTCCCACAGTGGAATGAGCTAACTGACAGGTACTGTAGTTCTTTTTTCTTTCATCTAAAGTGGATGACCTGACTTAGCCTGTATCCAGGGCTGCTGGCAGCTTTCGCTGGGCCCAGGACAAAGTCATCTGAAATACAGGTGACTGCACTGAGTACAGTGGCTCTCTTACAGTACAGTAGTGGGCAGCCGTGGCCTAGTGGTTAGAGAGTTGGTCTTTCAATCTGGGGTTTGCCGGTTCGAATCCCCCCTGACCTCTCCCTACATCTCCATCCATGGCTGAGGTGCCCTTGAGCAAGGCACCTAACCCCACATTGCTCCAGGGACCGTAACCAATACCCTGAAAAATAATAGTTGTAAGTCGCTATGAATAAATGAAAGCGTCGGCTAAGTGCAATAATGTAATGTAATGTAATCTTAACTGTTTGGAACAGCTGACTCATAGGTGGGTGGATCAAAGTTGTGGCAGGTTTTTTTTATTTATTTAGAACTCGTGATTAACACCTCTGAGGCACACTTATAGACACAGCACGTTGTGTGCTCAATCTCTGTGTTGTACTGTTTGTTTGAACCTGAATAAATAGGCTATATACTCTCTCTATATATAGGCTACTCTAATTTAGTTCAGTTCAGAGGGCCAAAATCAAAATTTGGAATGAAGTCACGGCCCGAATTCAATATTTAATTATTTTTTAATTTTCTGAAAATTGTGCATGCATGAACCTAGTACTACTCATAGTGAGATTTCACCCACACTCCTTCCCGTCATACTTGCATATGGTATAGTTCAAATGTGCCTGGACATGTGTTGCATGAGTGTGAACTGTTTCATTGCCCTGGGCCCATGCATATTCCTGCGACACACCAAATCTCAGTTTTGCCTTCTAACACGGTGATATCATGTATGTAAATAGAGTCCATTGGAGCTGGTTATACTGTATGTAGGACACCAGAATTGGGTGCTACGCCCCTGCATGTGTCACCAAATGCAGTGAAATGTTGTCCTGTCTCACTACTGTAGCCTGCAGTGAACTGTCTATATGGACAAAATGGGCGGTGGTGGTACCAGCGCCATTCAACCAGAAGGTTGTAGGTTCGAGCCCCACTCTGCCTGACCCCATCGATGTGTCGTTGAGCAAAATACTTGACCCGAAGTTGCTCCTGGTTGCAGGGTGGTACCCTGTGTAGCAGCCACTGTCACCGGTGTGTGAATTCGAGTGTGAATGGGTGAATGTAAGCCATACAATGTAAAGAGCTTTGAGTGCTCGAAGGGGTAGAAAGGCAATATATACAGAAATGCAGTCCATTTACCATTTACAATCATGTGAGTGGTGGAAAGAAAATCCCAGCTTTCAAATCTGATTTTGACGTATATTGTGGCCTTCAGAAGTTTTACTTTTCCTGGCATTTTCAACGAATGAAAAAATAAAAATTAAATTTGATTTGTAGCACTTTCCACAGTGCTGTCTGTAAAGAGCATTGCAAAGTGCAAAGACATTAAGATAAAAGCCATTTAAAAACCTAAAATGTACAATGCCCTCACAGGCCTTTTTTAAAGATGCTTTCAGTTGGACTTGTTTTATTTCGGGGCAGTTTGCTGCAGTTAAAATTCTGTCCACTGTCTGTGTGATACTGAAGGCTACTGGCCCTGCACGCACGCACACACGCACGCACGCACGCACGCACGCACACACACACACTCTGGTCCTGTTCTCTCTCTCTCTCTCTCTGTCTCTCTCTGTCTCTGTCTCTCTCTCTCTCTCTCACACACACACACACACTAACTCTGGTCTCTCTCTTTGTCTCTGTCTTTCTCTCTCTCTCTCTCTCTCTCTCTCTCTCTCTCTCACACACACACACATACACACACACACACACACACACACACACACACACACACACACACACACACACACACACACACACACACACACACACACACACACACACACACACACTCTAGTTACCCCTGCTGACCGCACTAAAAGCTGGCTCTTACAGCGAGGCACACTTTGGACCCCCGTTATAACGACTTCAGGGAACTTTGCGGGGCCCATCGACTTTGCAGTTATTTTTTTATGCCCACCGCTTCAGGGTGCACATCATTATGTCAGCTCCCTCCACTTCAAATTACAAAGGATAGGCTATGCATGCACTTTTGGGCAGGGAAGGTGAGAAGAGGAATCAACTCTTCTTCACAGTCTACTTCACAATTCATGGATTTTGGCTGGTCGGTCTTGTGTGTGGTCACAGTGTTGCCAGATTGGGCTGTTTCCTGCCCGATTGGGCTGATTAGGATGGCCGTGTGTGCGGGTAAACATGGCATTTAGCAGAAAAACCTGCCCAATTTTTGCCATAGAAATCAATAGAATTGGGCGGAATGTTGTGCTTCTAGGCGGGTTTTGAGCATTTTTTGGGCTGGAAATCATCAGCCTCATCTGGCAAACCTGTGTGTGGGCACAGCACCAGACCAGCACCATTTTGTGCATCAGTGGATGAGGTCAGCTATGAGGAATAGGCTTAATAAAGCAGATGTGATCTAATGGTTAGGTAGTCCATCGTCAAATCTCCAAGTTCAAATCTCCTATGATAAACAATGCAGTGACAGGGACTGTAACCTTGCAGCTAAATAATCGTAGATCGACCTGAATAAAACCGTCTGCTAAGTGTAGTGGAATTTAATGTGAAAATCAATCTGTGATTTTAGCTAGGCTACTTCATTGTAGAGTGAAAAATAAATATTTAAAATGATTTTAAAGTCCTGATATCAGTTTGCCCTATTGTTAAATGCTGACTAATAATTATTTTACATTTATATGCATTATAATGGTTCATATTTTGTACTTTGAGCAAAAGTTGTGATTAATAAAACAAGTTTAAACACATTCTACTAACATTGTGATAAGCTGTGCTAATTGTCTTCTGTTAATATTATGCTTGCCATTCTTATTTGTGCTGATGCCTTTAAAGGGACAATGTGAAGGAAATGGTCAAAAAGTGCTCATTGAAACTGAGCTGCCAATTGCCAAATTTGATCTTTACATGAAAGTTTTCTAAGTAATAAACAAATATTTTCTAGTATGGTCCAAGTAGAGTCATTTTTGCAGCTAAAAATGGCTATTTTTGGAAATTCAAAATGGCGGACCATGGAGAAGATCCCCCTTTTCATGTATGAAAAGTGCAATTTTCCCAGTCATAATGAATGGTTCGAATTTGATGGTGGTGGTAAGTATTCATGAAAAAGGTAACATTTGTGAATGGGCAGCATGAAGTCTGGAAAAATAAACAACTAAAAATCTCACACAGTGTCCCTTTAAGGGAAACTGTGTTATGTACAGTATGTGTGCGCAGGTCTGTATGCTTTATGCGCATGTGTGAGAAATTACCAGAGAGCCTGACAATGAAACAAGAGTTATTGCTGTAAATGTTGTTACTGTTAGAAATGCGCAACTGGCTGAAACAACAACTCGGTTAAAGTTCAATAAAAGTATTAAAGAGAAATGAAACCTGAGATTATTAAAATGTGAACACAAAGCTAATTAAATACACAACTTTGGCAATCCAGTTTAGTCTATGAGCACATGTGTAACGTGTTTACTTTTAAAGTGGTTATTCAAAAAAAAAGACACAGTCTACTTATTACTTTCAAGTTTTGTACTACGTGACAGTTCAGGGGTTACAGTGTAATATATTGCATATAAATAGGCTATGCTTTTCAATGCTTTAATACAACTATCTAAGAGGCCTGTGCGTTGGTCTGCCCCTATTTTTACCTCTGCTCCAATCTCCTGGCTTGACTGACAGACAGCTCTGTTGAAACTGCTGATAGGGATGTAGAGAGAGAGAGAGAGAAAGAGAGAGAGAGAGAGAGAGAGAGAGAGAGAGAGAGAGAGAGAGAGTTTGTGTATGAGTGTGTGTGTGTGTGTGTGGTAGGGGGGGGTAGGGTGCTGCTTCGTACCATAGCCTCAGCTGTTTGCTCAGTGGGATCCTGCTGCTGCTCTCGCCACTCCACTACTCTCCTCCTCTCCTGGCCTGACACGCACACACACACGCACACACACACACACACACACACACACACACACACACACACACACACACACACACACACACACACACACACACACACACACACACACACACCTGCTCTCCACACACCTGGCCAGTTCCCTCCCACCCCAATACACACACAGACACAGACACGCGCACGCACGCACACACACCACACACACACCCCTGCTCTCCATGCACTTGGACGGTTTCCCCAACTCCAAGCACACACATACACACACACACACACACACACACACACACACACACACACACACACACACACACACACACACACACACACACACACACACACACACACACACACACACCTCGGCTCTCCATGCACTTGGACGGGTTCCCCAACTCCAAACGTGCGCGCGCACACACACACACACTGGCCTGTTCCCCCAACCCGACCCAAGCCAACCCAACCCCATTGCACCAATTATCTGCACTGTCAGCCTCTCTGATGCTAGGCAGCTTCAAAGCGGGGAGGTATTTCAAGGTGACACCAGAGAAGGGAGCAAGAGGCAAGGCATATAGGGAAGAGACGACAGGCAGGCAGGCAGGCAGGCCCGTTTCAAGGTACTTGGGGGCCCTTGGCAAAGAGAGACTTGGGGCCCTTCTCTTCTTTTCAGTCTATTGATAAGGGTTCCCAGAGAGAGAGAGAGAGAGAGAGAGAGAGAGAGAGAGAGAGAGAGAGAGAGATTTTGATGCCTGTATGATTGCACTTTTCGGTCATTGACTTCAGGGAGGTTTCACCTCATTCACAAAGTTGTCATTGCTGTCCTTTGAATACAAGTAGCCTACATTACAAGTCCTTACCATGGGGCCCCCTTTTCACATGGAGGTCCTAGGCAATTGCCTAGTTTGCTTGCCTAGTTGTCGGAGGCCTGCAGCAAGGGGAGTGGGGGGGGTGTGGGTGGATAAAACTGGCAGTGGATTGAAAAGTCCTTTGATCACGCTTCACCTCTTGAAGGAGAGGTAAGGAGGGGGAAAAAGTAAACGTAGGTAGGTAGGTAGATGCAGAGGTGGAGAAGAGAAGAGAAGAAGAGAGGAGGGGAGGAAGAATTTTAAAATGCTGTCAGAGGACTTGTTTGTGTGTGTGTGTGTATGTGCGTGTGTGCGTGCAGGCAGCCCGCGGTGACAATTGTGTCTTCAAAACGAGACGGAGCTGCTTTTCTTTGAGTACTCCCCCCTCCCTCTCTTTCTTTCTCTCTCTGGAGAGAATCCTATCCTTCTTTGACACCACCCACCTCCACCGTATCTCTCCCTCTCTCTCTCTCTCTCTCTCTCTCTCTCTCTCTCTCTCTCTCTCTCTCTCTGTAGACTTAACAAAGTGAAGCAGAGGGTTTTTTTTTATCATGGGCAAGCATTCTGTAATGGGAAAATATTCTTGCTGTCGTCATACAGAAGGGATTTTCACGTCATCCTTGCACCACATAGGCTACCCTACAATCTAAATCAAGTTGGAGGATTAAGAAAAAACACAATTGGCTGCATTCATGATTTTTTTTAAGCCTAGATCAGGCCATGTTTACTTTCGGAACAGCCGTATTTAATCTGGTAACAGACGGCTATGCCATTTTATGACAGAAAGGACCCCGTAATCCAGTTAGTTTACATGGATCGACAATATCATAGGGCTACGCAACTCCATGTGGGGTTGCGCGTTGTAGTTTCAAGGCCAAGTGTTGACTGCATAACTTACTACCGTTCCCAAGATTCTCAGTTCTGGCACAGTGTTTCCGGAGTTTGTGTTGTCAGGGGGGAAGGTGGACGCCTGGACCTGTTGGGCTGAAGATGACGGGACGGGGAATCGGACACCAGTGCGCAATCCCAGCCGAACAGCCCCGGAGATAAGACACAACTTCAGACCAGCACACGGGTGTGTTCCCACATAACATAACCGCAGCGCTCGTTTTTTCTCCAAATCTCAGTTGATGTCGTGGATAGCATACTTGTTAGCGCGCTAGCTCTCGCAGGCAGCATTTATCCCCTCCTGTCTGGCTTGCTAGCAAATGAGCTAGCTAATTTGAGCCGCTTGACCAGAACTGGGGAATGTGAATTTTCACGCACCGACCCTCTGTGAGTGGGGTTGGGGTAGCGTCAGGAAACGCAGGTGCTGCTCCGCCGAAGAAGCGCAATACACGCGGGGTTCCGTACCTACATCCCAACATCTACCAAATACTCAGAAAGCACCGCCTTTGATTATGAACATGAACTTGTCAGTGGGACAAATAGCTGTCTTTCATAGCTAATTAGCTTGGGGCTGTCCCTGGACGTTAATCTTGCGAGCTAACGTTACTTGACCTACATAGCTGGCGAAGGAGGGCAGAGGTAATGGCCATCGTTCAAATTACGCTACAAAATTGCACACGCACACACTGGAATCCGCAGGCAACTTACTAACGGTGTAACAAACGAGTAACTGTTACAGAGCTCAACAACGGTGGATGTGTAACAATTTGGGGTAAACTTTTAACCATGTCGTTACCTCACGTGCGCTCGCCCAGGTAGCAACATTTTCTGCATTATCCGATTACGAATGATCACCAGCTGCCTCGTTTGTTGTCTATGACTTGTTTTGTTTATAATGTTGCTGTAGTGAACAGAGGTGACTCTGTTTGTTTAGACTTTGCCTGAAGTATGCTATAATTCTCCACCCTGGCGCACCTGCTAGTTGTCTATGGGAGCACGTCCAATTCGAGAATGTTGAACCTCAGGTTGTAGCGTATTATGGGCCTATGATAACGAGCAACTGATAGAGATAGTATAAAATGTCGATGGACAAAACTTACTAGAACGTACTAATATTGTAATAACGTATAGGCCTATGTTCAACATGGGTGTTTACATTTCATCATAGGTGTTTACATTTTCAATAACCTGTAGGCTATATTTAATATTCCAGAGTGCAACAGGGTTTGACAGCTGTCCGCTGGATGAAAGAGAATCATAATATTATTCCTCATTTTGCCTTTTTATACACATTGAAACGGTGGTAATACAT
>NC_085877.1:18841123-18883623 GCF_034702125.1 Engraulis encrasicolus | reverse complement strand
TGTAATCCTGTCAAATATTGGATTAAGTGACAATCATCCTTCCTTCCTTTCTTCCTTCCTTCATCACATTCTCCTCCTTTGTTTTTCACTTGTTCTCTTTGTTTTTCCTTTTTGTTTCTCTTCCTTGTTCTTTCTTTCTTTCCCACACAGCACATTTCTTTTGTCCTCCCTCTTTCTATCTTTTCCTTTCTCTTTCTGTCTCTGACATTGGCTGTCTCTCATTTTCTCTTTCTTTATCACTCTTTCACTCACACTCTCTGTTCCTTTCTTCCCATCTCTCTTTCTTTCTTTTCCCTTGTTTCTCTCCGTCTTACCCTCTTTCTCTCTCCTGTTAGCTGTATCCTCCCCTTTCTTTTGTCTTTTATGCACTGCGTCTATTTTCATGTGTTTCTCTCCATGTTCCTCTGCTTCACTCTCGCTCTCTCTTTCTCTCGTTTCTTTTCTTTCTACCTCTTGTTCTGCCTTTTATTTCTTGCTCCCCATTTCTTACTTTTGTTCTCTCTCTCTCTCTCTCTCTCTCTCTCTCTCTCTCTCTCTCTCTCTCTCTCTCTCTCTTCTTTCTCTCTCTCTCTCCCTCTCTCTCTTCTCTCTCTCCCTCTCTCCCCTCTCTCTCTCTCCCCTCCCGCCCCCCTCTCTCTCTCTCTCTCTCTTCTCTCTCTCCCCCTCTCCCCTCTCTTTCTCTCTCCCCTCTCTCTTTCTCTCCCCCTCTCTCTTTCTCATGTCTCCCCTTTCTGCTGTGTTGCTGGTTTCTTCTCTGTACCCTGTGTCGTGCTTGTACACTTCAAAACCTCTCATTGCTTGTCACATTTTGTAATACTTTTTTGTCACACTCACTCACACACACTGAAACACACACACGCGCACACACACACACCACAGCACACCACAGCACACTTTGTAGTACATTTTGTCTCCATATTTTTCTTTCAGTAGTACGGTATCCTCCCACGCTGATCGCTTTTTGAAGCTGCAGTTAGCCTTGTGTGGCCCGGAGATTCACGCGCACACACACACACACACACACACACACACACACACACACACACACACACACACACACACACACACAGACACACCACACACACACACACACACACACACACACACACACACACACACACACACACACACAGACGTCATATACACTCACACACGCACATGCACATGCTGCCGTGTGCACTGTGCACACAGGCGTACACGTGCACACACACACACACACACACACACACACACACACACACACACACACACACACACACACACACACACACACACACACACACACACACACACACACACACACACTTGTGCACTAGTCTGACATCGCTCCGTCCATATCTCTTCCCTGTCTGTTTTATGTCTTCCTTGCTCTCTATCGTCCCTCACTTCCTTAGCCTGGGAACTCCCATACTGCCTTTAGTTCTACACAATCGTTTCGATCTGAATCTCACTTGTGGTAACCAGGCAATCACTTCCTCTCCTCTAGTCTGAATCACCCACATGCCCCACCTCTTCCTTTGGCCTGGACTCAGAGGGAGGGCGTGAATAAGGCGGAGGCAGAACGGTATGCAGTTTTGTAGCAGAAAGCAGATACACAACAGATACACAACGCAGGCAGACTGTACATTACATTCAGCTGATGCTTTTTATCCATATTGTATTTTAATATGGACTTTATTGGTTATGGGTGGTTTTGGTGTCATATGTGCTTTGCACTTCATCGGTTTAGTTCAATTCATTAGGGACCATGTACAATTAAAACATAAATGTGGCCATTGCATGCATCGTACCAGAGTTAGCCTCAGGATAATTTACACCTGCCGTCTCTGGCAGGACATTAAACATCAAAACATATGAGCATCTACAGACGCATACATTCAGCAAACCAATCACTCCCACGAGTGTCCCCTGCAACCTAACCCCCCTTGACTTGAACCACAAATGACGGTGCAGGTAGACCACATGAATTCTTTGATACTTAGGAATGCCCCACGATACGATACGATACGATTTGATTTGATTCATTTTTTTTTCAATTACCTTTCCACTTCTATTATGTTACACAATTAACAGCTTGGGCATTGGGCTAGGGCCAGCAATATGATTATTTTAGATGCTTAAGAATGCCCCACAATAGGATACAATTCAATTCGATCGTCAGCCATAGGATTGATGCATCGATACATATCGATTATTATTTACACCCCTGCTCTAGTAGACCATTTGAGCTGATTCATCCATTAAGCTTAGGCTGCACATTCTAGTGTATTTCCACAATGTCTTTATTTTTTTCCTCCTCTGCTGATGTCTTTCTCTTCTTCATCAGTATCTCCTTCTTCCCATCCTCCTTACTCATCTTATTCTCATCGTCATCATGATTTCGGTTTTTGACAGCACTCGGTGCAAGCAGTAACCATGTTTGCAATGTTTGCAAACCCCAGTGTTTCATAATAGCAGCCAGGGCCGTAACCAGACATTTTCAAATACCGAGGTCAAATACTGCATGCTGTACTGAATACTATACATTTAGAATGCTTCAGACACTTCAGTCAAAGTCTTAAGTTTGTTTTCATTAATCACTGCCTTGAGGATAAATGGGGTGGCGTATATAGACTGAATTTATCATTGTTGATCATATATCGGTTTTCATCAATAGATAAATGTTACGTTATTGGAAAAAAATACAGAGGACATTACCTCTGTGTCCCCAATGGTAGTTGGTAGTTACGGCCAAGATAGCAGCAGTGCTGGTATTCCAGTTACGTGTGGTACTCTGCGGTAAGCCACTGTTTGCAGGTTGATAAGCCTGTGAGATATTTCAGGCTGCCTTCCTTGTTTAAACAAAGAGATCTGACTGGGGCCACGCAGAGATATCTCACTTTTTTATATTAGTATAAGTCCTGCAGCGCTTATGGAAACGTTCTGGCACCTTCTGGTACAGTTATGTAACTGCAAATGTTGTATATATGGGGTATATTTGAATTCCCACATGGCTTGAGGTTTTTCCAATGGAAAATGATGTGTCTGTCTCTCTGTCTGTCTGTCCTTCTGCATTCTTGTCAATCTATCTACTTATCTTTCTTTTTGTCATACATTGTATTTCTCTGTCTGTTTCTCTGTTTTTGGGCATTTTCTATTCTGTAAGTAGTTCTTCATGGTGATTTGGTAAATCAGAGAGTGTACTTTATTGTCCCCAGGGGGAAATTTGTCAAGGCTTCAACAATCACTGCATAACATACAGTGCTCCCTCACATACCCATACGACATAACATAGAGAACACAAGAAACATACAAAACATAGAAAACATAAATCATGGGGGAACAGGCCTGAGAATCATACTCTTATTTAGAACTTATCTGGAGTTTCCATACACATGGTGTGGTGGACCTGCTTCACATAAGCTTGCATGTATGTCATGTCATGTTATGTACGTTATCTACGAAATTGCACCATACAAACAGAGTTTATTATTATTCATGCTACTGCATGTGTTGCCATTTCTCTGATGTGATGATGATGATAATAATAGCACACAGAAATTGCCACACAAATGCACGTTATTATCTGATAAGATTATTATTTGCCTTCTCTATCGCTTCTTTGGCGCGATGATGAATATAACACGGACGTAGCACAGTTTATCATTGGTGTTGTTATTGCGGCATCCTTTGATGTTTCTCATGCGTGATGATGACAAAAGCACATGGAGGAAGAGAGAGGAGAGGTACGGTCTAATCTCAGAGAGAGAGAGAGAGAGAGAGAGAGAGAGAGAGAGAGAGAGAGAGAGAGAGAAAGAGTCAGAGTCTAGGGTCTAATCTCAGTGTGGGCAGATGCTCTTTGCAGGTCGATGATAATGCAATATAGACTAGGCAGAAATCTCAGGAAACCCTTCAGAAAAAGGGTCTAGCGGCAAATTTGAGGAAAAGTCGGTAAACATGCTATTTCCCATAATTTGAGGGTGCTGAATCCAAATATTTAGTTTACCAAGCTGAATTTTGAGTTTTAAGCCTGTTAATTAGCATAATAGCATAGCAGTCATACTAGGTGAATGGAGATTCTTTGTCTCTGCAATACCTTTTGAAAGGGTTGATCAATTGTCACCAAATCTTGTATGCTGATGCTCCAGCATGTGTAAATGTATTGTCTATATTTTGGAAGCCACTGGTTTCAAGATGACTGACTTTCAAGATGGCCGACTCATAAAATGTTAACAAAAAGTCCCATACTAATGCAAATTACAAGGATGGCACAAAACATCCAGCTTGGTAAACATAATACTTCTAATCAGCACCCCCAAAATATGTGAAAATGGACTATTTACAGACTTTTCTTCAAATATGCCACTAGCATTCTTTTTTTCTTAAAATTGTACTAGTACACAACTGTGCAAAAATCGCCGAAATACATTCAGAAAAAGGGATAACAGCAAATTAAATTGATATTACCTATAAGTTGAGGGTGGTGATTCTAAATATTATGTTTGCCAAGACAGATTTTGAGGTTTAAGTGTGTTAATTAGCATAATAGCAAAGCAGTCATATAGGCGAATGGGTCATTTCACGTGAAATCAGACACTTTGGGACCCGACCGACCCGGATTTCAATCATACTTCAATCATACCTTTTTTAGTAGCAAGGTAGCACCCCAGAACTGCGTTGGTTTGAATCTGACACTAATATTAAGGGAGAAACAGACTAGGAAAGGTTCACATGTGAGGGTAGGACACTATAGGTCTACATTCAGCCTGGAATATATCAATCAGTGTTAGTCACAAAAAGATGCCTGTGGTGTTGTTTGAAAGCTCTTTTCCGGCTCTACATATTACACAATCAGCTTGGAATACAACAACTCTCAGAAGATGAATTATGATAAATTGAAAAATTAAAAATTGAATATCTAAAAAAGCTATATTTTAAAATGGCCAGTTCCTTGTCCAAACGTAGCCGGCAATGTCATGAGCAACACCTCAAATGCTGGTGTTTGGTTCGTTATTCATTTCAGAGAGAATTTGACTCACAAATATGGCATCATACAGACCACTTACTAATAATATGGTAATGCCATAGTGTAGCATCACATGACAAAACAAAAACAAAACAAAAATGGTCAGTGTCCATGGTCCCAAGTTTCAGAAACTAAGGCAGATGTCCATTTATACACACCAAATGAGGATATGTGATCATATCATCAGGATATGTGATCATATCATCATTTGGTGTATATAAATGGACATCTGCCTTAGTTTCTGAAACCTGGGACCATGGACCATTTTTGTTTTGTCATGTGATGCTACTATGGTATTACCATATTATTAGTAAGTGGTCTGTATGATGCCATATTTGTGAGCCAAATTCTCTCTGAAATGAATAACGAACCTAACGCCAGCATTTGAGGTGTTGCTCATGACATTGCCGGCTACGTTTGGACAAGGAACTGATCATTTTAAAATATAGCTTTATTAGATATTCAATTTTTAATTTTTCAATTTATCATAATTCATATTCGGAGAGTTGTTGTATTCCAAGCTGATTGTGTAATATGTAGAGCCAGAAAAGAGCTTTCAAACAACACCACAGGCATCTTTTTGTGACTAACACTGACTGATACAGTCCCAGGAAAAAGTTTGTACACCCTTTGAAATTTCTTACATTTCTGTCAAAATTGATCATAAAACATGGTCTGATCTTCCCGGAAATCTCAAGAAGGAACAATCAGAGTCTGCTTTAATTAATTCCACCCAAACATTTACATGTTATCAT
This sequence comes from Engraulis encrasicolus, assembly GCF_034702125.1. Lineage (NCBI taxonomy): Eukaryota > Metazoa > Chordata > Actinopteri > Clupeiformes > Engraulidae > Engraulis > Engraulis encrasicolus. The sequence continues at coordinate 18,877,863 of NC_085877.1, read as the reverse complement.
ATTTGTATTGGTCATAAGGCCATAACATTCACAGGAGAGCAGGGCATAAGTAAGTACACCCTTGCATTAAGTAGGTTTTAACCCTCAGTTAGTTGCAATATCATCAACCAGACTTGTCCTGTAGTTGCAGATCAGATTAACAAAACAATCTGTTTGTATCTTGTCTCCCTCTTCTTTTGAGAACTGCCTCTCGTCAGCAAGGTTTGTGGGATGTCTGGAGTGCATAGCTTTCATGACTTCATGCCATATAATCTCAATTGTTTTTTGTCAGGGCTTTGACTGGGCTATTTCAGAATGTGTATTTCATTATTATGAAGCCATCCTAAAGTCGATTTGCTTCTAAAGTATGGGTTGCTGTCACATTTCAGGACCCATACTCTTGTGTGCTTCAACTGTGTGACAGACTTCCTCACGTTTTTTCTGTAAAATATTACAATAAAGTTGAGTTCATTGTTCCACTGATAATAGCAAACTATCAAGGGCCCGAGGCAGCAAGGTAGCCGCATATAATGATGCTCCCGCCACCATACTCAAAGGTGGAGATGTAACCAAGAATAGCTAAAAATGGGATTCATTCTGCCAATCTAAAATGAATGGGGTTTCTGTCCAAAAAAAATATTGCTGCACCTTTGAGGTTTGCGAAAAAGCATTTATATGCTCCATAGAATTACTGCAAAATATTCTGTAGACCAACGTTGAAACCAAAGTTGAATTGTTCAGGGGAACACACAATATCATGTTTGGAGGAGAACTGGAGAACCACACCTTCACCAAAACATCATCTCCACCTTTGAGTATGGTGGCGGGAGCATCATTATATGCGGCTACCTTGCTGCCTCAGGCCCTTTTCAGTTTGCTATTATCAGTGGAACAATGAACTCAGAAGTTTATTGTGATATTTTACAGAAAAAACGTGAGGAAGCCTGTCACACAGTTGAAGCACACAAGAGTATGGGTCCTGAAATGTGACAACAACCCATACTTTAGAAGCAAATCGACTTTAGAATGGCTTCATAATAATGAAATACACATTCTGGAATAGCCCAGTCAAAGCCCTGACAAAAAACAATTGAGATTATATGGCATGAAGTCAAGAAAGCTATACACTCCAGACATCCCACAAACCTTGCTGAAGAGAGGCAGCTTTCTAAAGAAGAGGGAGACCAGATACATCCAGATTGTTTTGTTAATCTCATCTGCAACTACAGGAAACATCTGGTTGAGGTTATTGCGACTAATTTAGGGTTAAAACCTATTGAATGCAAGGGTGTACTTACTTATGCCTTGCTGTCCTGTGAATGTTTACATCTTATGGCCAATGAAAATATGAAAACTTGTAAATGTTTGGGTTGAATTAGTTAAAGCAGACTCTGGTTGTTCCTTCTTGTGATTTCCGGGAAGATCAGACCATGTTTTATGACCAATTTTGACAGAAAGGTAAGACATTTCAAAGGGTGTACAAAGTTTTTCCTGGGACTGTATATTCAAGGCTGAATGTACTGTATAGTGTCCTACCCTCACATGTGAACCTCTCCTAGTCTGTTTCTCCCTTAATATTAGTGTCAGATTCAAACCAATGCAGTTCTGGGGTGCTACCTTGCTACTAAAAAGGCACACCAAGTATGATTGAAATCTGGGTCGGTCGGGTCCCAAAGTGTCTGATTTCACGTGAAATGACCCGAATGAAGTTCTCTTTAATTAAACATATTTCATAAAAAGTCTAATAAACAAATATCAACATAATGTATCAATATGACAAATGAAATATATAATGAAATATATAAATCACCATATGCTTGATTAGCATTAGCGCCCACTGTACTGCAACCACTGCAACTACTATATTGTAACTTTTTATAAACGTTGTTATTAATAAACTACCTTGTTTTATTGCCTTAATTCCATCCGACATGTTTAATAAATATTTGGTTATGACTCCTGCACTATTTTAGCACTTAAATATGACATTTAACCTTAATGCTATGATATTTAACAAATTGGTTAAGAAATAATAATAAAAAAAGAAAAAAACGTTTTGCTCATTTTAATATGCAAATTAGAAGGTTTAAAACTCAGAATTCAGCTTGGTAAACACAATATTCAGAATCAGCACCCTCAAATTATGTAAAAAACATGGTTTACCGGCTTTTCCTCAAATTTGCCGCTAGAACTCCTCTTTTGTGAAAATTGTACTAGACTAATATAATGATGTGTAATAAGCAAGGCTAACATACGGCCTTCCAAGTGGATTAGCTGCTAGTGCACACACACACACACACACACACACACACACACACACACACACACACACACACACACACACACACACAGAGTTGCTGCTGTGCAACACAGTAGGACCTTAATTCGCAAGGGCTGTAACTTTGTGTGTGTGTGTGTGTGTGTGTGTGTGTGTGTGTGTGTGTGTGTGTGTGTGTGTGTGTGTGTGTGTGTGTTTTAAAGCAAGACGTGAATGTGAATGGCTTGATTATCTGTGTGTATGGTTGAGAGTATTTGTGTGTATGTATTAAGGATGCGTCTTTATTTTGTAAATCAAGTGATGGCTTCACACCAGCCAGCCAAGGACTTTTTAAATAAGTCATTTAGTGTGTGTGTGTGTGTTTGTTATTGACATTGATGTCATTTATGAGTAATAATATTTGATAGCCTTGTACCGGATTGGAAAAAAAAGATCAGTAGCTTGGTTGCTACGTATGACACTCAGTTGCATCAGGGAAACACAAGACCTGGATCACTGGTCACATTCCGGTCACCTTGAATTTTAATAGGCTATTGCAAAGTGGGTCCAGTGAGCATTCTGTAATAATCGACTGGCCAAATTTAGAATAAAGGTTTGCTGTAGTAGTCACACTTGGCAAATAGTGCTTCTTCTCGCAAACCGAAAATTGTCAGAATTGGAATCGATAGCCATAGTGCTTCTGAATTTTACCAGATAGTGCTACAAACAAATAGACCTTTTTCCTTAAATCTCTTTGCCTGCCATATTTTTTTTGGCCCATTAGCATCTTTTTAATGTTTATTTGTGCATTAACTTGACCATGACTGACTGCGTCTTTGCATATTTTTATCATTCATTCATATTCATAGCCTGTGTCCTCTGTGCATCAAAGTAGACATATTTGTTCGTATCCCTTTTTCCTGCCATATGAATCATCAGATAATTGAAAGACAATAGTGCAGCAAAGGAAAAGAACAAACCCCCAACTGCGCTTATCGCCATCTTTGCTTCTCTCTGTCAGTCTACCATCATTCAGACATCAGAGTTTGATTTCCTCATATGCTGTGTGTGTGTGCGTGTGTGTGTGCGTGTGCGTGTGCGTGTGTGCGTGTGTGCGCGCGTGTGCGCGTGTGCGGGCGTGTGTTTAGGCTTACACCCAAGTGTTCATGTGCTTTCGTTAGTTGTTTTGTGTTTTGGCTGTTTTAAATATCCGTCTTCTCCCATAACTGTGTGTGTGTGTGCGTGCGCGCCTGCGTCTCTGTTTGTGTGTGTGTGCATAGCCGTCTTCACCCATAGCCTTCCTCCCTGTAGAGCTAATTACTGGCAACATTCTCTTTGTGTTTCGATGTTATATCTTTCAAAAGACTTTTGCCATAAAGAGAGACAACAAATGAGGAGAGCGATATACAGTACATAATGATTGAGAGAGAGAGGAAGAAGTGTAGAGAAAAAAGGGATGAGAGAGAGAGAGAGAAAGGGAAAAGAGGGGAAAAGGGCATTTCTAACACAGCGGCCAAAAGAGCTGAATAATAGGGAGGGAGGGAGGGAGAGAGAGGGGAGAGCGAAGAAGAGATGCAGTATGAGAGATGGTGTGAAAGAGAGAAAGACAAAGGAAGACAAGAACGCCAGGCGAGGAAAGAAGGCAGCGAAGGGCAGTTCTTCATAGACCTACTGTAAGCAAGAAAGAAGAGTGTCCTTCCCCATCTCAATATATTTTGCTGTGAAGAAAGGGGTGAGGTGGGTGGGTGGGTGAATGAGAGAAGCGGGCAGAAAAGAACTGAATAAAAGAGAAGAGAAAGGAAAGAAAAGGAAAGGCAGGCAGAGAGGAGGGATGAGAGAGGGTTAGAAAGGGAGGAGGAGGACGAGCAAGGTGTAAAAGAAAGAAAGAATAAAGAGTGTCCTTCCCTGCCTCAATGGCATGTTACTGGGAGTTTTGAAAAGAGAGAGAGAAAGAGAGATGGAGAAAAAGAGAGAAAGACAGAGGAAGTCATGGAGGGGAGGAGTAAAAGAAAGAAAGAAAGAAAAAAACAAACAACCATGTCCTTCCCCGCCTCTTGCATGGCGCTGAGAAGGTCACGAAGGGTGCGGAGAGTTGAAGGAGCTGAGAGCGCATCACTGATAAACCGGCGAAAACACAAGCAAGATGAAGAAAACAAAACAGAAAACACGCCGCAGGATAAACAACATAACCTAAAGAACACAGACGTAAACAAAGCAACATAAACAAAGTGTCTGTCTGTCCACACTCACCCCCCCCACCCCCCCACCCCCACGAGGAGGCTCGTCAGAGCAAGTTCAAACATCAGACGGAAAGGGGTCACCACTGCAATACACACATACAGTACACACATGTACTACACATAGACACTTACACACATGCTCATGAACACACACATACCTGTACACGTGTACACGCGCACACGTTTATAAACGCACTTACTCATACATGCGTACAAATACATACACATGCTCACTGTGGGGAATCACACCACACAGAGTTCAGGACTCTTGAGAATTCCGCTGGCAAGAAACTTGCCAAAGCATTTATTTTTTCAATAACAATGGCGGCTCGTATTGAGGAGTCAATGGACAGATTTTAGACTATATTGGTTCTTTAGATGTGAACAGTAAATGTCTTTGAAGGAATTTGTTTGTGGCAAGGACGGACAAACGATAGTTACCTTCTCAAGGCAAATCCAAGGCACACTCTCCCAGACCTACAGTAGTAGTGGAGCTCGCGAAGCTGCGCGGAACTGCCCAGGTCTGACGAGAATCAAGCTATACACCTACATAAGATTCAAGATTCAAGATTGAAGAATTTATTGTCATTGTCAAAAGGCAACGAAATTGTGTTTGGGGTACAATACTTAGTAGCAGCAGGTTTCCAAGTAAAGTGCAAAAAGAGGTAAAAGTGACACCAGTGCTTGACCCCCCCAGCCCCCCCATCCCACTTAAAGTGCAGCAGAGATTAAGTGCATAATACTCGACACCCCCCCTCTCTCTCTACACACACACACACACACACACACACACACACACACACACACACACACACACACACACACACACACACACACACACACACACACACACACACACACACACACACACACACACACAGAGAAATGTCCAAAGGATAGATGGATACACATACAGTACATCTACTGAATCTTGGTGTACATGGCACGGCATGGCATAGCATGGCATATCAACACAGGGCGTTAAAGCAAAGAAAGCTCCCGCACACTGTTCACATTTGCATGGTTTAATGCAACGTTTCAATATACTGACCTTCTTCAAGCAATTCAAACATTGAATTGCTTGAAGAAGGTCAGTAGACCGAAACGTTGCAGTAACGAAACGTTGCATTGAACCATGCAAATGTGAACAGTGTGCGGGAGCTTTCTTTGCTTTAACGTTGGTGACCTAGGGGTTCCACTCCTACGCACCTGACCAAGGAGGTGTGCAAGAATTCTTCACTTACTAAATATCAACACAGGGCGCCACCGTAGTTCTTTCAAAGCCATGTTTGCCCATCATGGGGCTAAGAGGTATTTTTCTGAATGTACGAACCCTAATCCCAAGGGAATGGGGCAGTAAGAGGCATCCCGAAGTTTAGCGTGTGAGTGGGCAGCAGACTTGCCATGACGTGAATCAGACATTTCTCGAGGTGTTTTACTGGTAAATGTGGGGTTTTTCTTGCCTCCACCATCATAACATTTGCATATCCCAAGAGAATGCCGCAATATGAGGCATCCAGACGTGCGTCGTGTGAGTGGGCATGGGCCTTGGCATCACATGCATCTCGTTTTTCTGGAAGCCATTGTTTTCCTAATGCATGGCCAAGAGATGTTTTGGCAAATGTCGCTGTGGTTTCACCTCCACCAACACACTGTGTCCTCATCATTAGGGGACTGTTGCAGTATGACGCATTCTATGTGTTGTTTGTGTGTGTGGGGGCTGCAGATGTGCCTGCCAGCACGTTATTGCGCTAAACAACCTCTCACAGTAACCCTGAATTAGACCCTCCTGGTACTGTAATATGTATACTGTGCTATATAAATACACTTTGTCGTTGTGGGTGTCGTTGCCGTCATCAATGTTGCGCTTGTGTTGTCTGACAATGTGCATGTCTGTTATTCAAGGGCTTTGATATCTGTCTGAAATGTGCCTGAGTGCACATGAATTATGTTTAGTGTCTGAGTTTTCAATGATGTTGATTAGGGCTGCACGATATCAGAAAAAAAAAATGATACTCGATAACAGCATGCAATACCTCAATAACGATGTTTAAACGATATATAGAAATATAGCCAGTTGGTCTTTGTGGGGGCGTGACTTTGGTCATGGCAGGCTTCTTGCGCATTTGTTGACATTCAGCAAATGATTGGACTGCACCGAAATGTTTTACTTGTTCGTGATAATCAAGTCATTTTCGCGATACACATATCGCCACTCTTGACATCGCGATTTCGATACATTTTCGATATATTGTGAAGCCCTAGTGTTGATGTCTTCATGCCTGTCTTTAGAGGTGTAAATCACAGCTTAAATAATGATACAATTCGATATTGATTTCTTAAGGCAGTGGTTCGATTATTTCTGATACTTAAGAATGCCCCAATTACTTTTCCACCTCTGTTGTGTTGCACAATTAAATTATGCAGGGGCCAGCGATTCGATTATGTTCAATGTCTAAGAATGCCTCCCGATATTGAGTATTATTTACACCCCTATCTGTCTTGTATGCTACATGTTGGCTTTGAACAAGTTGTGATGGTGGTGACAAAGAATTTCCCTTTGGGCACAATAAAGGCTATCTATTACCATGAATCAGAGTTCCCGCCAAGTCTTGTTTGCCAGCGTCCATACGTTGCAAGACTGATATGGATTAGGGATGTAAATGATTAATCGATTAATCGACTTTAACCGATCAATGCGTTAATCGATTAAAAAACATTAATTGCAATTAATCGATAATTCAACTGACAAGAGACCCAGGTGAAATGGGCATGTGAAGAGTGTGTGTGAAGAGGGGTGTGAATAGTGTGAATATTTAATTCACATTTGGATTATAGAATTGAAATAGAATTAATTTAAATGTGGTATTTTATCTCAATTTTTAATGAAAATTGTTAGATTAAGTAGTTTTTTTTCAAGAAACATTGAGATTTCGGGGGAAAACGACGCTTATCAATTAATCGTAAGTCGATCGATAAGGCTATCAACTAATGATTAATGAATTAATCGATAATTTGCATCCCTAATATGGATATGCTCATCTGCTGATTTTGGCCATACTTTGACTCAAAACTATCGTTACATTACATTACATTACATTACATTACATTGCATTTGGCAGACGCTTTATAACCAAAGCGACTTACAAACGAGGACATAATCATAGCCAACATCACTAGCAGATACAAAGTGTGCAGGAAATACACTGAACAAGTGCAGATGCAAAGATCATAAGACTACGCATCAAAATGAAGCAGTACAGCTGGGAAGAAAACCCAAACTGGATTGTTGGAGGTAGTGGGCCCTTCTCAAAACCTAGGAGTGTCCTTCCAAGTGTATCAGCCTAATTAGTCACACCCAGTGATTGTATACTCTTTATTAGTCACACCAAGTGATTGGATATTCTGTAGAGTTCACCAAAGAGTATCCAATCACTGGGCGTGACTAATTAGGCTGATACACGTGGAAGGACACTGTCCTAGGTTTTGAGGAAGGCCCAGAGTATGGCGGCGGTAATGGATATGGTATGGCGGTGCATGGGCAGAAATGGGGCCATAATTGACATGCTCGGGGGTATGAGCATGTGTTAGTGCACAAGTACAGCCGGGGGCCCATCTGTGGTGCTAATTGAGCTACCAGTCTTAATGAAACACCACACACACACACACACACACACACACACACACACACACACACACACACACACACACACACACACACACACACACACACACACACACACACACACACACACACACACACACACACACACACACACTCCCTGCTCTGTCCACTTTCTGCCATCTTAATGGGCTGTTAATTGGATGCTGCCAGACGGGTCTTTCACTTGCGATGATTGAGCTGTTCTAACCTCTCTTACTCTCTCTCTCTCTCTCTCTCTCTCTCTCTCTCTCTCTCTCTCTCTCTCTCTCTCTCTCTCTCACTCACTCACTCACTCACTCACTCACTCACTCACTCACTCACTCACTCACTCACTCACTCACTCGTGCACTCACTGGCTCACTCACTCACTCACTCACTCACTCACTCACTCTCACACACACACGCTCTCACAGTTGGACCAATGGGGCGTCGTCAGTGGCACCTGTAGTGCTGTTCAGTTTCTCTAGACTGATATTACTGGGCAGCCATTTTTATCCGTGGGCTAACTATGATGGAGGTGCATGCAGCACGATTATGATGGTGTGTGCTCAGGGAAGCCGACAGGGCTGGGGGCAAAGGGGTCAGTTGTCCCGGGCTCAGGGAGAAAGGGGGGGCAGAATTGGGTTCTCATTACATTATATGTATTGGGTTGGGGGCCCTTTTACTCGATTTTGTCCCGGGCCTAGCCAAAGCTGTCAGCAGCCCTGTGTGCTTGTACTCTGTGTGTACCGTATGCACTGTGTGTGCATGCGCTGAAGAGGGAGAGAGAGAGAGAGTATGTTCTGTGCATGAATGTGTTTGTGTGCTTATATGCCGCCCACTTAACTCTGTGTTCAGCATCTGTCGAGGCCAGTGAGATCCACTCCCCAGAGTCCCCTTTGCCAAAGCACAGGCTGTTCATTACCCTCTTGCTCCTTAATGCGCTCCCTTTGGAGCTCAGGAGCTTTTATTCCCCTTCCTTTCTGGAGTATGAAGGGAGAATTTGTGCACTCTCGTTCTTGTGGACTTGCTTGAGTGTGTGTTTCTCTTCCTCTATCTCTCTCTCTCTCTCTCTCTCTCTCTCTCTCTCTCTCTCTCTCTCTCTCTGTCTCTCTCACTCTCTCTCACTCTCTCACACTCACACACACACACACACAATTCTAGTGTACTCACACGTCCATCTGTACACACCAACCTCCTTCTGGACATGCGTGGGAGGTGGCACATCAAGTTAAGCATGTACACGCCAGAAGCGAAGAGTTAATTTAATGGAGACAGGTAATTAATTAATAAGCTGGTGACCAGGGAGCAGAGAAGTGCTTGGTGGTTTACAGTATAGGACTGATTTGACCCAGGCATAGAAAGGGAGGAAGGAGCCTACAGCCTAAATTGATGCTCAAGCCTTGGCTGCTAAATAGTGCAATTTGCATTGTCAATTCAACACTCAGAGAGTCAAATGTATCACGGACAGTGTTGGTCCTACTCTCATTATGATAAATTAACACTGTGAAATTTATTTTGTAGCGCCGCTTAAATTATTCCGACTTTTCAGGCTATTTCTCCCGTGTTTTAGAGACCCATCTCTCGCCTTTCGTCTCCCTTCTGTGTTCCTCCTAATCAAGCTTACTTCTATTTCATGTAGTTTCAGTTTATGAAGTGATGGTAAATAATTAAGCTAACATTTTCACGTGTCAAAAGTTCAGTCCAATTATACAGTGGGTGGTCTCATGTATGTAATAGTTTATAAAAGTTTTAATTGGCCAGATGGGAATTTGACACAACACCTACAGATTTCATAACTTATACAAATTGTAACAAATAAACACTTTTTACAGAAAAAAAATAGAGAAAGCTACCACAGGAAGCTACAATTTGTTGATTTGTTGACTTGTTGGCATTATATTTTTGAGTCTATCTTATTTTTAAATAGTGAAACCAAAATAGATGTACTCTGGGGGTAAAAAATACCTTCGGCAACCAGTAGCAAACCGAGCCATTGCCAGTTGGGAAATGTTAACTGTTATGGTCTTGGTCAGACCAAGTCTCAAAGAGATTTGAAAGTCGATGATAATCAGGCTAAAAAAAATACTACCTCAGTGTTCTGCTTTCTGGAGAAGCTGTCTAGCCACAGTACACTTATTAAAAAATGTGGCGTTTGTCAATTATCACATTACAACATCTCTCACACTGTCGGAAGTGATCATATCAGGGATTCTTCCTTACCCGTGATAAAGTAGCTGACAAAAAAATAATATTTCCACGTTCTCAAACGTTGGATCAAAGCTGTTATGGTAATGAAATCATTTTGCAGGGGGAGACGGAACTAATGAAGTAACTTGTGGATTACGCTTGGAAACGGAATTAGACACAGTGTTATCCATATTGGGGTTGTAACATCCTGTTAAATTAAATCTTTCCGAATGTTCTGACAAGTCGGACCGGGTGTAGTTGATCTCCTCTGCAGGCGTTTTTTCTCTTTTTTTCCCCGATTTCTCTCATTCACTCTCTCTCTCTTTCTCTCTCTCTCTCGCGCGCTCTCTCTCACACACGCTCTCATACTCTCTCTCACACTCTCTCTCACACACGCTCTCATACTCTCTCTCACACTCTCTCTCTCTCTGTCTGTCTCTCACACACACACACACACCACACACGCACCTCTTTTTTTTTCAAAGCGGCTTTCAGGAAGTTAATTTCACAAGGTCCTACCCAGGCAAAATGAACTGCTCTGTCTCTCTTCTCACAGCAGGACAAATTATTTATTCATAACACATTTCTTTTTTTCCCATCTGAATGAACGTGAGCGTGTGATGGTTGCCCTCTGCTGGGCGAGTTTTCTTTTTAGTCAGGCAAGACCATTACAGATCTATCTGGTGCAAAATCTACTCTCCATCAAATATGCCTGATAGATATCCTTAATGGAATGTGGCTGCAAGTTGTGAGTTGGTGAAAAGGGGACATTCTCTGTTGAAGGATGTGCGGGGGAAACGCAGTTGAATGATTTTTTCTCTACCGAGAAAAAGGGACATTTTCTGGAAAGATGTGCGTGGGAGGGAACCACAGTTGAATTATATTACTCGTTAGAAAAAAAGCAAAGGTTACAAGGGCTTTTTCACTTTTTCAGTGATTGCTCCTAAGCTCCGGAATGAAGTGTCAGTTAGTGGTAGGATGTATTGAAGATGTGCTGTAATGACATGAGTCGTCACAGACCTGTTCATTAATCTTAACATAGAGGGGGGAGAGGATGGGTACAAAAACCCTACTGTGCTACTGTGATGGAACTCTGGCGAAATTCACACCGGCATGTTTCCGTGACAGCGGGTGAATGGTGTGCGAGGAGAGCCGTGTGCTTCCTGCCGTGTCCTTGGGAACCACATCAGATCTGACAAAGAACACCAATCTCGCCCATATTGACCCACTGAAATTGAGAGATGGGTTTTGGGGTTAACTGACAGTTAACCTTCGAGGCACCCACGGACCGTTTTCATCAACACTGATGAATCTCAGTGTGCTCTAAAGCAGTGTTTCTCAAACTTTTTAAGACAGAGGACCACTTTGACCCCCGCAAAAATGTTCAGGGACCACCTGTCAACTGAATTGACAGTTGACGGGTGCTAATTTGACGCTGTTAATTTCGATGCAGATCTACTTTTTATTCATATTACAAGGCTGTCCTATTGTGGTGACAATATAACTTCAGCTATGTTTAGATTTGTAATGATGTTACAAATATGGCCTACTGCTAGCTTGTCTTGGAAAAATAGAAATCCCCTCGCGGACCACCTGAGCTCTGTCGCGGACCACCACTGGTCCCCGGACCACAGTTTGAGAATCACTGATCTAAGCAAAGGAACCTCCTTCCACCTTCCTGGCATCCTTTGATGCTCCTTGATGTTTCATGTTGTCTGAAATTGGGCTGGGATGCATTTCTCAAAAGAGTTGTTAGCCTGTTAGCAACTTCGGTAGTTGCCAATGGGAAAATGCATTGAAAACAACAAAGTAGCTAATGTAGTAAGCAACTTTGGTTTCGAGAAATCCACCCCTGCTTTGGTCTAATGATTAGGGAGTTGGTCTTTGGAACAAAATATTAGAATCAATACCCTTTGCCTAAATAACTGTATGCCACTTTGGAGCAAACCGTTTGCTAATGGCACGAATTGCCCATACGCGACTTGAGCGATTCTAGCGACGGAAGTAATTGACTTTGTATTGAGTTGCTGGCGACAGAAGAGATAAAAGCGATTTGGGCGACTAACTGCGACTTGAGCGACAGTTTGGACTGAACGGAGCACTAGTTGAACAGGCTTGGTGTACTGTATGTGCGTATAGCTGATACGGTGTGGTATGATATTTGAAATTAAATGGAATTCAATTCAAACTGATCTCCAGTATCAATATTCTGAATTGAGAATGTAAGATGAGTTCTTGGGCGGCTGGTTGCAGCTCCTTGCAAGCGGGACGGGATAACCGCCAGACCTCGCCAGTAGGATTACATCATTATATAGTACACACGCGCACCTGCACACACGCACCTGCACACGCATGCACACACACACACACACACACACACACACACACACACACACACACACACACACACACACACACACACACACACACACACACACACACACACACACACACACACCTGCAGACACTTCTCTTTCTCACTCACTCACACACTCTCTCTCTCTCTCTCTCTCTCTCTCTCTCTCTTTCTCTCTGACGCACACACACCTGAAGAAACACACACGCACTGCTGTAGGATTTCATCATGAGACCGGACGATATCACACTGAGAGGCAGTGTGCTCCTTGTTTTGACGAAAGCCGGTTGCCCCTGCGCAGACAACTTTTTTTTCATAGCATTGAACAGCATGTGGCTGTTACAACCGTCAGACTTGGATTTCTTGGGCACAAAGGATGACTAAGAATGAAAAAAACCCAATCAAGTTTAGTTGAACATAAAGTAGTTCTTCCAGAGATGAGTCTCCTTCCAGAACGTGTAGGGTCCTACAAAGGCCTGGGGCCTCATGTACGAATACTTAAGCGGATTTCATACTGAATCTTTGCGTATGTGAAAATCTGAAAAATCAGCCTGAGGCTAATTCTGGTACAACTGGTACAATGCATGAAATGTCAACATATTTTAGTTGTACATGGTCCCTAATAATAACTGAAAAAATATTGAATATTGTCTTCCTGCCCTGGTAGAAGTTTCCTGAATAAATTCAATGATTTTGCTTGCAAACTTCTGTTACGGTTTTTGAAAATATATTTGCTTTAAAGTTTCTTTAATTATGTGCTTTGATACTGAAAGTAGAGTGCTGTTGGTTGAAACAGAGCTTATTTGTGCTTGTGTGCAAAAAAAAGATGAAATGCTTACTGGAGGAGAGATGATATTTTTTGACATAAATCGCTATCTTGACATTTTTCAGCAATACAGAGTGTAATACATTTGTTTGTTTATCTGTTTTGGTTATTTATTCATTTATTTACTGTGCCAAGCGATTACTGGGATGTTTTTTTCATAACAGCCGTCTCCATGGCAGCGTAGCGTCGGTTGGAATGTTTGGCGCATTCTAGAAGCTTTCCCCATGTCATTATGCAGCCATCATGCGACAGAGGCACGGAGAATAAAAGTTAACTTTGGCAGAAGCAAAAAAAAAGGATGCCCACGCACACGCGCACACCTCTTCTTTGCAGAGTTTGAAACTGGGTCTGAAGAAGCGATGATTAGTTGGCTGATTGAATTAAAAAAATAAAATAAAAGGGGTTTTAAAACAAATTTGCTTCTTCTACTTTTGGGGTGCACAGCCGCCTATTTGCAAAATTGACAAGGTGGGGGCGAGAGCAGAGAAAATAACTTTATTTTTACAATTTTTTCTCCATGGCACACTTGCTTGCCCTCTCTCTCCCTCTCTCTCTCTCTCTCTCTCTCTCTCTCCCCCACTCTCTCTCTCCTTCCCTCTCTCTCTCTCTCTCTCTCTCTCTCTCTCTCTCTCTCTCCACCCCACTCTCTCTCGCTCCTTCCCTGTCTCTCTCTCCTTCTCTCTCTCTCTCTCTCTCTCTCTCTCTCTCTCTCTCTCTCTCTCTCTCTCTCTCTCTCTCTCTCTCTCTCTCTCTCTCTCTCCTGCCTCTCTCTCTTTGTGCGTTTGTGTTTCTCTCATTCTCTTTCTCTCAGTGGCATCTCGTTTCGTGAAGTGTTTTGGGGATTAATGGAGTGGCTGTTTTTTTCTCTTGACTCCCAATCGTGTGAAGAGCGGAGGAGGAGATGAGTTGTCTTGCTCTCTTCTCTTCTCTTCTCTTCTCTTCTCTTCTCTTCTCTTCTCTTCTCTTCTCTTCTCTTCTCTTCTCTTCTCTTCTCTTCTCTTCTCTTCTCTTCTCTTCTCTTCTCCCTCGCATGCTGCTGTTCTCTTCGCTCCTCTCCTCTCCTCACTTCTCTTCTCTTCTCTTCTCTTCTCTTCTCTTCTCTTCTCTTCTCTTCTCTTCTCTTCTCTTCTCTTCTCTTCTCTTCTCCTCTCCCTCTCTTGCATGCACAGCGCTCTAACCGTTTCATCCACTTTATCTCTTGAGATAAAAATGAGATAAATCACGACCCAGCTCAACTATCTCTCTCTCTCTCTCTCTCTCTCTCTCTCTCTCTCTCTCTCTCTCTCTCCCCCAACACGACTCCTGATGTACCACTCTCTTGTTTTTTTAAAGAGATTTTCCCTATCTCTGATTTTGATTTGTATGTCTCTGCCTCTCTCTCTCTCTCTCTCTCTCTCGCTCTCTCTCGCTCTCTCTCGCTCTCTCTCTCTCGCTCTCTCTCTCTCTCCCGCACCTTTTGGCTGGCTATCTTGGGCTTTTCATCACACTGGTAGAGCCTAAATTATTTGTATCATTTTGACCAGCAAAGTGTAAAGCCATAAACTTGTCTCCACATCTCCTGCTTTCTGATAACACACTACAAGGAAAGGTCAGGGCGTGCGTACACACACACACACACACACACACACGAAACCACTACCAAGCATGCGCACGCACGCACACACACACACCTCAACGGCGGAATGCCATCTTTCCTTTTGCCATAAATCCTGTGGATCCCACATACACCCTCCCACCCTCACACTCCCCCATCACTCCTGGGTCATGCCTTTAAAACTAGAGATGCACCGGATCCTGATTTTTAGGATCCTGCCGGATACCGGATCCACTGCTTAAGATCCTGCCGGATCCGGAACCGGATACCGGATCCTACGAAAGGGTTGAAACACATAGCCTACTCACACAAGTGGGCCCTTTTTATCACGTTGGCTCAAACTATTTTGACTGAAAAGCCTCGGCTACCGGATCCTGGATCCTGGAACCGGATCCGGATAGTCTGAAAAACCCTATTATCCTGCCGGATTCGGAACCGGATCTTGGATCCTGTACATCCCTATTTAAAACTCACTTATTATCCACCTACACAAACAAACAAACATATCTCTCTCTCTCTCTCTCTCTCTCCCTCTCTCTCTCTCTCTCTCTCTCTCTCTCTCTCTCTCTCTCTCTCTCTCTCTCTCTCTCTCTCTCTCTCTCTCTTTCACACTCTCTCTCACACACACACACACACACACACACACACACACACACACACTTCTTGGTGAGCTTCTCATGGTGAGTTAGCTTGCGTTGTAATTGGATGAAAGAAATCATGTTATGAGATTTAAGAGCCAGCTTCGAGCTGGCAAGGTATGCGCTCCATATGAACACACACACACACACACACACACACACACACACACACACACACACACACACACACACACACACACACACACACACACACACACACACACACACACACACACACACACACACACCTATTCCTACACACAGACAGATGCATCATTCTGTCTGTCTGTCTGTCTTTCTGTCTGTCTCTAGCTCTGGCTCTCTCTTGCGCTCTCTTTCTCATGCACAGCAGGGGCTGAGAGGGAGGACTGGACATGGCTTGAGTGTATCGTTACAGCCCTAATGGCTTGGCTGGGGCATTCTGGTTTCATTTTGCCAGAGTGGTTGCAGTGCAGTCCAGTGGTGTAGTAGCCTGGGAACTCCCATACTGCCTTTAGTTCTACACAATCGTTTCGATCTGAAAGACAGTATGGCGAGGATGACTCATAACGTCCAAGATCATGGGATCTGTGTCATAATGGCCAAGCATTCCGACCTTTACAATTTCTCTGCCCAATCAGAGAGCAGGGCAGTGTGTCATAATAGCCAAGTATTCTGGCCCATATGGAATTTACAATAGGCAACTCCCCAGACTTAATCTCACTTGTGATTAGGTCTGGTGTTAACCAGGCAAGTGGTGTAGTGGGGACCTCATCAAATAATTAGGCAACTTATATCATATCAAAACCCCCATACTGTCTTACTGACGTGCTGTTATTCTTCTCCCTTTTCATCTGTTTGGTCCATCACCTGCAATATTGCTATGTGCTCATTCCTTTTTGTATTCAAACATGGGCATACGTTTTTTTTTTTTTTATAAATCTCACCTCAGGAGAAGTGGGTGGACTGTGTACCCCCGCGTAGTGTGTACAGCGCACCGCGCCCACTACACCCCTGGTGGTCTCCCTCTAACAACATGATTGCTGAACCCTGACTTATACAAATTTTTACGAACTTACACAGACATGCATTCACACACATGTAGCAGAGACGCATATACACACACATGGTTTGGCCAGATATGTCTCATTATCGCTGCCTGTATCTTTCTCTCTCTCTCTGGTTTTATTACACACACACACACACACACACACACACACACACACACACACACACACACACACACACACACACACACACACACACACACACACACACACACACACACACACACACACACACACACACAATCACTACATCCTCTGCTTTATTGTTTACTGTTTTTAGCTTTGGAATGTAGTGTTTTAAATGTGTTAAAGTTTACCCTTCATATCTGTAGACCTTGGTCCTTATGTAATAATGGAATATGAGCCACATTGCAATATTGGCCTTCAGGTTCTACTGTAGGCTGCAGTACAATATGAACAGAATTTCCATGGAGACCTTGGGTGGAGGCCTTCTAGTAAACACCACATAGTTATTCTGAGATTCATTTTTTGAGACTGTCAGAATGTGCATGTTTTGAGACTGTCAGAATCTGTCAATTGTCCTCCCTACTAAAGTTGACAGGCACCGGCATCCACGAGCAGGCTTTGTTCCCAGTATTGCTGGAGTTGTCTATCTCAAATACATTTAATTTCTTAAAAAAATATTTCCCACTAAGCAGTCGGGATTACTCTGTACAGTATCTGTATTGATTTATTTAACATGCTCCCCATTTGGAACGAGAAATGGATTCTTTTTTAAAGATTTTTTTTACTTTGTTCATGATAGAACAGTGCAGAAGGTGACAGGAAGTGAGTTGGGTGAGAGGGAGACGGGGAAGGGTCGGCAAAGGACCCGGGCCGGGAATAGAACCCGGGTCGGCCGCATTATAGCAAACGATTGCCATGCCATATGCGCCACGGTAGGGCAAGAAAGGGATTCTAGAGTGCTTGTCATTAGGGCTATGCCATCTGCGCTGAGCATATTCCCACCACAACAGCGTTCTACAGCAAGACCTTTAGATGATTGGCAGTTAATCACTTGGAGGAACTCAAGCTATGTAAATATGGCATTACATTTAAGTTGTGTGTATAATGAGATGTGTAACCAAGGGGGTTACCCCATACAGCTAGCGGTCGCTAGGAGTCCTTGTGACTTTCTCATGTATACTGTGGCCAGGCCCGCTGACAGCTTTGGCTGGGCCCAGGGCAAAGTCATTGGATATGGTCCCCCAACCAATACATAAAATGTAATGAGGACCCAATTCTGGGGCCCCTCTCTCTCCTGTGTCCAGGACAAGTGACTCTGAATTATTATAGCAGGTGTAAATCTGAAGTTCAGAAAGTTTGCCACTTTTTTCCCCTCCCCTTCTTCCATCATACTAGGTGACTTCAATGTGTGGCTCAGCATAGCCATATTGACTGCTCATTTCAATCAGCTGATTCAGACCCTGTAGAGTTTTTTACTGTCTTAACCGGCATGATTGACACCTAGACATTTACCAGCCGAAATAAAGTAGGTACGTAATATCAAGATAATGAAGTAGAAGGGTGTTATGGGGTTCCATTCTCATAATGAAGTCTGGACGCCATAATGAGTCTGCAGAGTTCCATTCTACCTGCCAGAGACCCAGAGTTTCAGTATTGCACCATTAAATCCACAAAATAAGCCCTCCCTTTTATCTTCTCATCCTTTTTGTTTTTAAACTACATTTACATTATTAATAGGCCCTGTTGTTCTGTTCAGCAAATCTATTGGTTGAATAAGGTAAATAGTCCATCTTAATCTAACCTGCCCTCTATATTTGGATTTTCTGGGCCTAAGCCGGAATCAGGGTTGCCAGATGAGGCTGATGATTTCCAGCCCAAAAAATGCTCAAAACCTGCCTAGAAGCCCAAAATACCACACACATCTATTGACTTCTATGGCAAAAATTGGGCAGGTTTTTCCTGCCAAATACCATTTTTACCCGCACACGGCCTTCCTAAGTAGCCCAATTGGGCGGGAAACAGCCCAATCTGGCAACACTGGCCGGAATACTTGTGGAGACCAGTTTTAGATCTTATAAAGTAGTCTACTCTGAAAATACAGTCCAATAAAGTTCAGATTAGTAGTGGATTTTATTCTTGGCCTGAGCTGGGCTGAGGTATATACTGTCCCACCAAGTTCCACTGCAGTCTCGTCTAATGTTACAACATAATCCTTCTTTTCACAATATCACAGACCAACAGAATTAAAACGCACGCGCGCACGCGCACACACACACACACACACACACACACACACACACACACACACACACACACACACACACACACACACACACACACACACACACACACACACACACACACACACACACACACACACACACACAATTATTAGAAGCATCTTTACTCACATACAGTATCGCAGGAAATAACTTCTGCAATACCTCAGCCTCGCTAGTTATGTTGTGTTATACAAACACTATAATCCTTTAGCGATCTCTTGTTTAGAAATAAAGGTGTGATTAGTTTCTTGGTAGTTATAATCCACCGTGACATTTAATAATCGCTGGATAAGACTCATGGGAAAGACCTAATCGACTTTCTCACACAAATACCAAAATTGTTCTGCCTCACATGCATGTTAAGTGGAAAAACAACACTAGTATTTCACTGGCTCTGAAATGTCTTGGGTAGTTTTTTTTTTTTTGGGGGGGGGGGGTAGATGGTCAGTCATCCGTGAAAAAATAAATAATGCATCCATTTTTTTTCTTCTGAATATCGAGTTGTATTCAGATAGCATTGTATTTCTTGCCTTTTGTTGACTGTGTGCGTGCATGTGTGTGCCTGCATGTGCGTGCGTGTGTGCATGCTTCACTTTCACACACACACACGCGCACACACACACACACACACACACACACACACACACACACACACACACACACACACACACACACACACACACACACATAGGCAGGCAGACTAATACAAAGATCGATTTCCTTTTTCAAATGGTAGAGTTTTCCTCTCAGTGCTCTGTTGGTGTGCGTCTGCATTCGTTTGTGCCGAGAATCTTAAGTGAATTTGAGGCGGATCAGAGTGTACTCAGACATCGAAGACTAACCATGTGCAGTAGTGCATGTCTCTCCACACACGTGCGTGTGTGTGTGTGTGTGTGTGTGTGTGTGTGTGTGTGTGTGTGTGTGTGTGTGTGTGTGTGTGTGTGCGTGTCTCTACTATATGTACGTATTCACTAGACACTAGTACCCACATGTTTTTCCTCTCCTATTTTCATAAGATGGACTAGCGTCTGTCTCTGTCTCTGTCTCTGCTGGTGGATATGCCTGTATTTCTATGTGTGCATGTACATGGCTGAGATGTGCTTGTGTCTGTGTGAGTTGTTTTCATCTGTAGTCCAGAAGGTAGACCAGATCAGCGTCTGTCTGTGTCCAACGAGTACCTAAGAGCGGTGGTGTGTGTTTGCACAAATGTATGTACTATGCATGCTCATCTATGTGTTTTGTGTATCTCCTCTCTAACCAGGACTGGTCCAGAAAGTAGACCAGCGTCTGCCCGTCTCCAACGAGTACCTCCTCCTGAGCGGCGGTGCCCGAGAGGGCGTGCTGGACCTCAACCCAGAGGAGCTGGGCGACTACGCCAAGGGTGTGGACTTTGACCTTGACTTCACCTTGCTGGTGCCCGCCATCAAGCTGCACGACCGCAATCAGCCGATCACATTGGACATGCGCCAGTCGGCGCCCTGCCACTCCTGGCTGAGCCTGAGGCTTTGCGACCCCGCCATGTTGGCCCGGTGGCGAAGCTGCTGTGAAGACGAAGGTCAGACTCAGAGCCAAGGGTCGTCACCAAACGGGCACCACGTCGACCTTCTGAGCTCGCCGAACGGTCACGTTGACCTCTTGAGTTCGCCAAACGGGCACGGTGACCTCCTCGGCTCGCCCAATGGTGACATAGGCAGCGGCAGCGGCGGCGTAGTCAGCGGAGGGATTCCGCGAGGCGTCCCTCCGTCGCTCCAGTCGTCGCCTCAGTCTCTCGACGGGTGCTACTTCTCCCCGGCGCTCGTCACCGACTGGTTCTGGGAGGTCGTGAACGTGGCAGTGGAGGAGCTCAGACGGAACCCTCAGCGGGGCATTCCGGTGCCGGACCGGGTGGAGCGCAACGGGCCCGTCACGACGCTGGTCCTCACGGCCGGGACCAGCCGGGTGCTGTACGACCTCCTGCCTGTGGTGTCCTTCCGCGGCTGGCCCGCCGTGGCCCAGGGCTGGCTGACCACCAACCACTTCTGGGACGGCAAGATCACGGAGGAGGAGGCCATCAGCGGCTTCTACCTGCTGCCCTGCTGCTCGCCGCGCGGAGGCCGCCCCGACCGGGAGTGGAGACTGGCCTTCTCCCGGAGGTGAGATGATATGATAAACGTCCGTTTTTGATTCTGGTGCATGTGAATGACTTACTGAGAAACGGAATTTCTTTATGAATGACTTACTGACAAACGGAATTTCGATATATGTTGAGTACTTTAGAAGAGCTTTTCTCCATAAAGACTGTACAGGAGTAGCCACTTAACTCACTAATTGTCCTTTGAAATTACCGCCAATTACATCTATAGACGTCAATTACATTTCCTTGTTCCATGTGCATACCAAGCAATTTCTGATCAATTCTCTTTGCCTTTGCTCTCCTTTCCTGACTCATCCTCCCTTCTCTTCTATCTTTTCCTCTCCTCTCCTCTCCTCTCCTCTCCTATCCTCTCCTCTCCTCTCCTCTCCTCTCCTATCCTCTCCTCTCCTCTCTTCTCCTCTCTTCTCTCCTCGGTGACTTTGAAGTGAGGTGCAGCTGAAGAAGTGTGTCCCTTACCCGGCCGCCCAGGCTTTCCAGGCGGCCAAAGCCGTGCTCTCCCGGCTCCTCTCCCGGCCCAGGACGGGCCTCAGCCTCTACCACCTGAGGGCGCTGCTCTTCTGGGCCTGCGACCGCCTCCCCACTGCCTACCTCAGGTAGTTATTTCTAAGGGCCAATGCCGACTTTCTGAACAAAGATTTGAGAGTTTATTTATTTACCGTATATTACCAAATAAACGCCCTTGGGCAAATAACCGCCCATGTCCTAATAGCCGCCCAGGGTCTGACCCCATTTTGTGAATTAACCGCCTCTTCCGAATAACCGCCTATGTCCAAATAGCCGCCCACCGGCTGTTATTTGGATAATTTGAAAAAAACTTGGTACCATCATTTTATTTGCTGCTTTATTTAAAAAGTGTATTTATTTTTAGTATTGCTATTCTATTTGACAATTGTTGCACTACTGCCATGTTGAGGCCTTGTTGATCTCCTGTCTTTTGATAGCCTACCTCATGTTGATTTCTTGTTTATTGATACAATATTGATATGTTTACAATAGCTTTTACATTTAATTTTTTTTGTACAAAAAATACTGGACAGTAACCATTGTAACCAAATAATGGCCTGGTGCAGGCTGGTGCAAAAATAAATAAGAGCCTTGTGCAAATAACCGCCTGCTTCTTTTAAACGCCCGGTCTCCAAATCGATTTTGTGAAATAAACGCCCGGGCTACTATTTGGTAATATACGGTATATTAAAAGGGACACTACAATTAACATTCATGTTGTGCTGGAGTGCTGCACTCTATGAGGTTTTAGCGTTGCACGCTACATTTTTCTTATACTCACTTGGCAGGCAGATGTTCCTTAAAAAATAATGCTATAATGCTAGCTAAGCCTTTTATGATATTCTTTGTACAAATAAACTTGCCTCGCCTCAGCTGTCCCGACAGAGAGACTCCCGCCCGCCTCTTGCTCGGTCTCCTAGACGACCTGGCGCACTGCATTCTGGGTAAGAACTGCCCCAACTACTTCCTGCCACAGTGCAACATGCTGGAGCACCTGACGGACAGCGCCGCCCTACTGGCAGCCAGGAAACTGGCACATCTGAGGTCGGATCCAGGTAAGGTCCAGAGAGTGGTGTGTGTCTGTATGTGTGTGCGATCATTTAGCAAACACTCTCATACAAAGTCACTTAAAAAACAAAGTGCGTGTGTGTTATTTAGAAACAAAACAGACACCAGAAATTGGTGGGAGAGCATTTAAGCATTTACACCTGACACTTGTGTTTTTCCTGTTTATTTTGTGTAGCTAAAAAGTGCATAAATATTGCCTCGGGAAAGCTCCAAAGCGATATATAAGACTCTAAATAGCAAGGTGTGTGTGTGTGTGTGTGTGTGTGTGTGTGTGTGTGTGTGTGTGTGTGTGTGTGTGTGTGTGTGTGTGTGTGTGTGTGTGTGTGAGAGTGTGTGTGTGAGAGAGAGAGAGAGAGAGAGAGAGAGAGAGAGAGAGAGAGAGAGAGAGAGAGAGAGAGAGAGAGAGAGAGAGAGAGAGAGAGAGAGAGAGAGAGATTTAGGTGTTCATATATGCTTGACACTTGTGCTTTTCCTGTTTATTTCTTGGAAATAGTAAACTGGAAGTGATGTGCAAAAATATTGCCTTGGGCATGCACCAAAGGAATATGCAATACTCTAGGTGTGTGTGTGTGTGTGTGTGTGTGTGTGTGTGTGTGTGTGTGTGTGTGTGTGTGTGTGTGTGTGTGTGTGTGTGTGTGTGTGTGTGTGTGTGTGTGTGTGTGTGTGTGTGTGTGTGTGTGTGTGTGTGTGTGACCCAGGTGAGCACCTGCGAGCAGCCCTTGAGCAAGCCAGACAGGCCAGCCAACTGAAGAAGGAGGCAGCAGGCATGGCAGGAGCCAACGGGCACGGGGGAGCAGGAGGAGCAGGTATTGTGTGTATGTGTGTGTGTGTTAGTGGTGTGTATTAGTGGTGTGCAAGAGAGTCTACTCAATAATGTACAAACAATGTTAGATGATTTGTGTATCCCTTTGTTAGTTAGACTCAGTGTCGTTTTTTTGTGTGTTTACACAGGCCTCAGATCAGGTCAGAAATGGTTTCACTTTTCGTTCTGAGTGTCTGCACCTCTGACAAACTTTTGTTGTTGTATCTTCCTTCCCCAACAGGCTTCTGCTCGTCTCCCGGTTCCCCTGGCTCCCTGTCGCCGGAGGATGACCGACTGGCCCAGAGGCTCCAGCAGCTGGTGACGGAGAACCCCGGCAAGAGCATATCGGTGTTCCTCAACCCGGACGACGTCACGCGGCCACACTTCCGCATAGATGACAAATTCTTCTGACCTCTCTGGAGAAGAACAGCGGAAGAACAAGTCTTTTATTTCTCTCTTCCAGCTGGACCTCAATTTCACAAAGTCAATCTTTGTGTGATTTTCGCCACTTCAAAAGTGGCAAGATGATTTATGTACATGGCACAAGTTTTGCCGTCTCTTTTACAAAAAAAAGAACTAGCTGGACCCTCACACTCAAAGATCTTCTTGCGTGGCTGTGACATCTAAGAGCTGCAAGATCTTATTTACAGGACCTCATACTCAGAGCTGTACCAAGCAAATTCTTCTTCTGATGGACCTCACTATGGCCACACTTTCACGTCAACGACAAGTTCTTCTGAGCTCTCTGTGTCTTTTGACAAGAAGAACTAGCTGGACCCTCAAATTCCAAGACCCTCTTGTGCGGTGGTTACAGCATCTTGGAGCTGCACGATGTTTCTGTCCAGGACCTCATGTCCAGAGCTGTACCAAGTAGGGATGCAAACGATTAATTGATAGTTTGCATCCCTAGTACCAAGCCATTTCTTCTTCTGGTGGACCTCAGAGCGTCCACACTTTCTCATCAATGACACATTCTTCTGAGCTCTCTCTCTTTATTTTAAGAAAAGGAACTAGCTAGGCCCTCACACTCCAAGATGTTCCTGTGTGGTTACGACATATGACAGGAGCTCCAAGATCTTTTCTCCAGGACCTCACACCCAAGAGATGTACCTTAGCATTGATGACAAGGGCTTCTGAGTATTTTCGAGAGCACAATGGTGTCGGGGACCATCAAAGCTGCCAGATCTAGGGTAGCATCGGGCAGCGTCATGCTAACAGGGTGATATCTTCATAAGAGCACAGTACATGAGGATGAAAGATGTACATTAATAATCTGACAAATAATCTGACCAACTCATAGAAATTGAAAAGTATCAAACACCAATGTCTTGTGAGGTCCTGGCTAACTGGCGTCGTACAAATATCAGTAGGAAAGAAATTGCAGCAGACTCTGCTACATGTTTTCAATTTAAGATGGCTGAAACGTCACTTTAAAAAATATCCAGAATGTGCGACACTTTCTTTTTCTTTTTATTCTTGACAAGAGAGTATCTGGGAACCAGTATCAGGGCATCCCATCTGAGATCTCTTGAGGACTACTTCTGAACATTTTCTGAGCTATAACTGATGAACTACTTTGCACACTTACATTGTCAGCGACGGGGCAGGGTATGGGTATCTCTTTCAGAGTGCACTGGAAATGGTTTGACAGGACTTTTTTTGTTGGAGCTTTACCACAAATGTGACTACGGTAATCTGTGAAGCTCTCAGCCCCCTATCTAATGCATCCCCTGATTTCCTTGAATAGCTACCCCCCCCCCCCCCCCCTTGACTTCCTTGGATAGCTTCTGTGCAGGTAGGGTGGGGCATTTGTGGGATAGCAATCAACACAAAACGGCCTGCTGAGCTGCAGCTCCGAATATGCTTTATTCCAACCCCCAGCCCAACTCCACCACCCACTGACTTAATCGAACAGCTACCAAGCTAAAGAATAATGCAATGCAAATGCTGGAGGTAACCCCACTGTTTTATGCACAGGGAAGGCACCACACACTGATACACAGACACAGACACAGACACAGACACAGACACAGACACACACAGACACACACAGACACACACAGACAGACACAGACAGACAGACAGAGACACACACACACCACACACACACGCCACACACCACACACACACACACACACACACACATTCTGTCTCTCTCTGTCTCTCTCTCTCTCTCTCTCTCTCTCTCTCTCTCTCTCTCTCTCTCTCTCTCTCTCTCTCTCTCACTCTCTCACAGACACACACCATGGTAGCACAACCAAACTGAATCCCAAAACAGCCCTGTGCAGAGAACACTCCACATGCCCCCTGAATTTGCTATTTGCTATTTGCTATTCACAGCTGCTGAGAAACTACCCTAAGGGCTGGGCATGTCTGCGTGTGTGCGTGCGTGTGTGTGTGTGTGTGCGTGCAAGACAGAGAAATGGATACAGGTGTGTGTGTGTGTGTGTTAATTGCAGAATGTGTTTAGTGTGTGTTTATGCATCTCTTGGATGTGTGTGTGTGCGTGCGTGCGTGTGTGTGTGTGTGTGAGAGAGAGAGAGAGAAAGAGAGAGAAAGAGAGAGAAAGAGAGAGAAAGAGAGAGAGAGAGAGAGAGAGAGAGAGGTAGAGTGGTAGGCTGTAGACTGCCTGCCTGTCAGCCTTGCACACTTCTCTATGGTAGTTTCCATAGTAATAGGACATGAGGTGGCACTGATGGAAAAAAAAGTATAAGCGGAGTACAAGTATAAAGGAGCAGCAAAAACAAGTTAGTTCGAGAAAGAGTCTTTTTTGTATTAGAAAACCTCATTCGAATTTCTGTGAGTGTGTGTTTTTTGAGAGAAAGTTGGTGTATTGCTTGTCAGTGTGCTGCAGACTGGACTGTTTTCTTTTTATATCTATATATTCAGTTTTAGTTTCCTTCTTCTACCAAATCAGAATGTGTGTGATGTCATGTCACACGCACGTCAATATTTGTTTGATTTTTGTACACCCTCCCTGTATCCTCTATTTTCTCTGAGCTATGAAAGTCCAGGACCCTGATACTCAATAACATTGAGGAACCTTACTACTAGGTTTCTAATGAGAAATTGCATTGAAACAGGTTGCAACGATGTTCTGGAGAAACGCACCTAGTCTACTCGACTGATTGTTGATTGTTCTTCATTCCCCTCATACCAAATGATGGCAGATGTTATTGCACCTCACTCTCATATTTTCCTATTCTGTAAGATTTTTCTCATTCATTCCTTTCCTTTTTCATTTTTCCCCTTTCTGCACTGCTGGGGTGTTGTTGATTTTCTTTCCCCGCCAACTACCAAATGATGACTGGTGAAGTGACACACCACTCTCATCTTTCCTCCCCTGTTTGAAGGGCCAGATTGACGCACAGGCTAGATATGGCTGCGGCCTAGGGGTCCCCTCCTGCCAGGGGGCCCCTGATGAAAAAAATCAGAATTGTGACCAGATGCAATATTGAAAAAAAATTGTCTGTTATGTTGAGTGCAGCTTTGAATCTATTTGATACTTCTCTCCACAGTTATTAGCTATGTTATTCGTACTGCGATTCTTAGCTTGTAATTATGACTATATTTCTATGTAAATTTGTCACGTGATTTGCTTTCCCGTGGGGCCCCACAGCAACCTGTAGCCAAGGGGTAATTTTAACCCGGCTTTGCTTGTTTCGTTTCTTTTTTTCCTCTCATTTTGCTCTCCTTTCTATTCCTTTTTCCCTCTCTCTGTACTACTAAAGGGGCAGGGCAGGGCAGGTCCAGTCTATCCAGTGTGTCGATACTTTTTCCCCTACTATCAAATGATGGCGCCAGTGATGGTACATCACTCTCATCTTGCCTCTTCTGTCTGATCTTTTTCTTTTTTTCTCCCTCTCCTTCAATCTCTTTTTCCGTCTCGCTGTGCTATACTACAAGCCATTGCTGATTTCTTTGACTTTTTCCCCCTTCCTTTACCAAATGATGACGGATGCAATGGCACGTCACTCATCTTTTCCTCTTTTTTATCTTTCGCTGTTATTCTCTCTCTCTCTGTCTCTCTTTTTTTTCTTTTTCTCTCTCTCCCTCTCTTTCTCTCTCGTTTTCTCTCTCTCTCTCTCTCTCTCTCTCTCTCTCTCTCTCTCTCTATCTCTATCTCTCTCTATCTCTCTCGCTCTCTGTGCTGCTAAGGACCGGCTCTTAAGGCTGTTTCTGCTCCATTGGAGGCTCCCCCCACCCTACCTCCTCCTCTTCTTCTCTTCGCCCGACCCGGCACTCCGTCTCCGTGGTGATGTGTGAGCGTGGGTGTGGAACTGATGTAAGCTCTTGCAATGCGTGACTCGGGGAAAGAAAAGAAAAGGCAGAAAAAAGAGAGGAAAAAGAAAAAGATAGAAAAAAAGACATAAAGGGCATCTCCTGCTTAAAAGCATTGAGGTTTTCCCCCCTGTTTCCACTCTTTCTTCCCATCTTGTCTCGACTTTCTCCCTTACCTTTCTCATTCCTTCTTTTCTACCTCTTCACTGCATTCATTTTTCAGGTCTGCCCTTGTTGCAACCCTGCTTGTGTATTTCCCCCGCTATATTCTCGCACTCAATGCTGTCTGTCTTTCTCTCAGGTAACGGTATGTGCACATATCCGAATCAATCATGCATACCCCCTTACGTTCCACCACAAACCCTCTTAGCCGAGAGCAATGGCCCTTTTTGACCCTCCCCTGGTACGGTACTGCGGCTGTTAGTCCGTTTCACCCCACAAAAGCTAGAGCACTACTGAAAACGGGTAGAACCTGCATGACGAACCAAACATAGCGTGGATTGTGATGTCTACTACGCAACTACCTTGAAAGTGTTCACCTCCAAAAGTCAAACTTGGATTTTTTTCGCACACCTCAGCTGGCAGGTGCGTCAGAGATGGCTCATGGGTCACTCAGCAGACAACTTGAAAAAACTCCTGACCATTTTGCTGTTTTTCTTTAATGAACGACGTTTCGGAAACTAGACCTTCATCATTCATAGATAGTACCGAAACGTCGTTCATTAAAGAAAAACAGCAAAATGGTCAGTGTGCGGAGTGTGGAGTTTTTTCAAGTTGTCTCACCTCCAAAAGTTAAAATCATTCGCATGATTATTCTGATTAACGCACACAGGGGTCGTAGCGACCAGGCAATTACCCGTGACAGCACCATCACAAAACTCCACCTCCGACAACATTGTGAATATCACCAAGTACTGTAGCGCTATTAACATGTTATTTCCTTGCTATTAC
Organism: Engraulis encrasicolus; assembly: GCF_034702125.1. Classification (NCBI taxonomy): domain Eukaryota; kingdom Metazoa; phylum Chordata; class Actinopteri; order Clupeiformes; family Engraulidae; genus Engraulis; species Engraulis encrasicolus. The sequence goes on along the minus strand of NC_085877.1, from coordinate 18,849,105 downwards.
AACCACAGTTATGCACATTGTTTTTGCCAATTTTGTTGTGGCATTTGCCACTTGACACACAGGATTTCGTCAAATTCCCTCTCGTCCAACCTGTCAAAACATTTTGATGGATGCAAGAGCAGTTGCTTTTCCAGGCTGAGGCATAATAAGGGCTACTGTGTCTTTTGAGACTGTTCCTCTGTCTGTCTGTCCATCCATCAACCTGCCCCCCTGCCTACGTGACTGACAGACCAAGGGGCAGATTCGTTGCTTGACAGGCAGAAAATGTGGGAGAAGTGAGCACAGCTCAGACTTGCAAATCAGCAATTGTAATAATCTGTCTTACCTCCGTACTACTACGAAGACTCCCCTCAAAACATCTGCTGTGGTGATACTGTACGTGGGGAAGCCGACAGAGGGTGGTGGTGTGGGGGCAAAGGGGTCAGTTGTCCCGGGCGCAGGGAGAGAGGGGCCCCAGAAATGGGTCCCTATTACATCATATGTATCAGGTGGGGGGCCCTTTCAGAAGACTTTGTCTCGGGCCCTGAAAAACTTGTCAGCGGCCCTGGTCCTACAAATGTCAGTCCGCCTGTCTAACTTCTTGGCTACCTACCGTAGCTCACAGACAGCCTGAGATGAGATGTGAGATGGCCTTGAAAGAAATCAGGAATGGTGCCTGGAATCACTCTTTGGGACAGTTGGCTACATTTAAAACAAGCTAAAAGAATAACTTGGGTAATACATACTTTTTTTTTAGGAGTAGGGTGTCATGTGACCTTCATTAACACTACACGACACACATCAGGAACATTAATCACACGTAATTGATGTTGTGATGATGTTAGGGGTGGGCGGTATGGCCTAAAATATATACCTCGGTATAATTTTAGCCACGGTATATATCACGGTATATATCACGGTATTTTACATTTGTGTAAAATTTAAGCATTCCGTCGCAAAATGTACAACACTTTTTTTTTTTTACTTTTGCATTTGCATTTTTTGGAATGTGTGTGAATTCTTGCTATTCAAATCTTTTGAAAACAAACAAAAACTATGTAAAATGCATTTTGCAATGCAATGCAATGCAATGCAGGCTACAACACTGTCAATTTTACCAAGTCTAGAAGGGGTTAAACTAGGGAAGGGAGGGGTGTCAAACTGAACATGGATTTTATCCAATAAATCGTTCATTTGACCTTTTTTTCTATTTCTGGAGTTGCTGGGGGTAATTTGGAAATGTGTGCTTGCATCTGTGATTATGCCAAGCCATATGGTTCAGCTGTTATTGTTAAAGTTTAAAAAAAACGAACTTCCACATGAGGCAGCTAGCAATGCATTGTAGAACTAATGCATTTAAATGGCAGCTATCACTGCAGCAGCGGTTAGCATGCTAACGTTAGCGAAATCGCTAAATCACATTTTAAACAGTGAACAGTCATCTAAGTTACTAACACCCAGCCAGATATCGTGAATGATATTATCTCACCTGGACACAGTAACATACAGTAAGGCTGGCGCAAATGTAAAGCAACCAGTAGCACATAGATTTAGCACATTTCTGTTGTCAGACACCAGCATTGACATAAATGACTTGGGCTGTTAGCTTGCAAAACGTTGTCTATTACTGCCATCTGCAGGACGCAATGCGCTATGGCGGTAGAGCGGTATGGACAAAATCCATACCTTGGGGGAAAAAATACCTTGCACGATAGTATACCGTCCATACCGCGCACCCCTACATGATGTGTCATTGAATGTCAAGTTGACTTTGTTATGTTATGTTAAGTGTCATGACATGTTGGATGAGAACAGTCCATTCGATCTTTGAACAGTTTATGTGGGAAGGGACAGATACAAAAACAGATGATAGAGTAGCTAATTCCCTTTCACCAGAGATTCTAGGAGTATTTTCACTTCCACCGTTGCTAGGATTTGGGTGCACTGGAGTGGACAGAGGGCATCAAGAGTCCATTTGAACTTTCTGGCAAATTAAGACACCTTTCTTCCTTTTTATTTCCATTCTTTCTGTATTTTCCTCCCCAATAGAGTTGGTACGTTATGGCCATGGTGCTGATCTTAAATCATGATCGGGTCGATGCCATATAAGAAAGCGCTGTGTACAGTACAATATGCTGTCTTTATACAATGTGTTTTTTGCTACTGGAAGTTTGGTGACAGGATGGTGTGTGTGAGTGCAAGTGTGTGTGTGTGTGTTGCTTTTGTTGTGTATGCTCTTTTATTAGCCTGTGTGGTGATGGGGTAGGTAGCGTGGTTGCGAGAGGGCATATAATCCTGTAATCTTTGAGTCCCTTCTCTCATGGGAAAGATAAAAGTATATTGTCGTCATATTTCAAAAAAGACACTTTGATTGTACACGGGTCATTTGCAGACGTCTAGAGGACTATGTTGTAAGGAGGGAGGTGTGTGTATGTGTGCCCTGCAACTCCGACCTTGGAGCTTGGCTCCGGTGCAGGTTCAAGTTTGCGCCTCAGTGAAATGGACCCAGGTGATGTGTATGTGTGTGTGTGTTGCGTTGACAATGTAGAGAGCGTTATTTGTTTTATGCCTGTCTCTTGGACATTAGAGAGTGTGTGTGTTTGTGTGTGTGCGTGCACGCACGCGTGCGTGCGTGGGGAGGATGTTGGTGTTCACTTTCTGGTGGTGAACCAGTCAAAGCAAAATGGCGTCAGTAACTTTGTGTCTTCGTCCCAAAGAATTTTATATGGAAAAAAACTACTACATTTAGAGATTATACATTTAGCATTTGTAATTTGTTTGAAAGGAAGACTGTAAAGAAATTCTAAATACTGAAACAAGCCATTACAGTTGCCAAGCCAGACCGCAGGGTACTGTCAGAAGTCCATTGGTAGTACACGGTTGAGTTGAAAAGAAACCTGCACACAACGTTACAATGCCAATATGCAAGGTCCTACCTACGGCACAAGTATAGATTTATTCAGAGCAAAATATTCAGGCAGTCAATATCCCTTGCATAGCTTTCCTCAGTCAATTTTAGGTACTTGTACTGTATGGAGCTGACTGAAAAAAATCTCAATACCAGAGGTGTATGCTGTGCTATCTAGATGATTGGTCTCAGTACCCCAGAAGGGGTATTATTCATTTCCGCCTGACTAGCCTGCAGAGGTGTCAAAAGTAAAAGTAAAAGTTAAAAAAAAAAAGAAACAGTTTCCTTCCAACACAAGCAACTTATCTGAATAACCAGTAGACCTGTGTACTTGTCTTACGATCAGCCAACTCTGCATTGGTTGGATCAAGTTTGTGGTTTGTCCTTGCTGGGTTTTCAGTGTTTTTCAGTAACAACACAGTCTATCTATCTCATTAGGTACAATGGAGTAAATGGTGTAACAGCTGTGTAATGCCATGTGCTAGTGTTGTAATTACACCACAAAAGTACTTTTACTTTTACTGTGGTATTTGATGTGATGGCCCTATGTTCGAGATGCCTCCAAGCATCATTTTCAGACTAATTAGACCAGATCCCATCAAAATGAATGGGGAAACACCATTAATATGCACTTTCTAATGGCTGAGGGTCCTAAAAAACATTTGGAATTTCAACGAAAACTTCCATTTGCTGTCAATAACTGCAACGTTGGCTTATTTGTATCAAAATACAGCTTTAAAAGCCACCCGTTTCTCACGTTATTTTGACACTACACACACAGAGAACCATTGTAATAGCACAATAACAGCAGAGCACAAAGCTGCAATGTGATTGGAATGCTGCTGTGTGTGTGTAATGATGCCAGTATGAACACCTATGCTGAAAACTCCTCAATATAGTGAACAATTGGAGCAACTTATTTTTCATTTTCCATGTGCATATCATGCGACTTCTATGAAACTTCCATGGTGCTAATACATGGGAGACTGGTAGATATTTCCCAGACTTTGCAAGGACCTTCCATAGGTGCGAAATAAAAGAAACGGCATAAAATGAGTGGCTACTATTGTGATGTAATTTATTTATAAAATCGCAGTTCAGTTCAGCGTGGTTTCAGTTGGGTGCTTTAAAATGCCACCGTGTCTGTGAGCAGAATAAGCCACCAAAGTGTGCAGTAGGTGTCACATAGTGGGCTGTAAGGAGGTGTGGATGGCATTTACAAAGAGTAAATAATTCAATGCAACAAAATGGTAGGTGTGGGTGTGTGTTTGCGTGTTCGTGGTGAGTGTGTGTGTATGTGTGCGTGTGTGTGGGCGCGTGTGATCACTAAAGCACAAAACAATCATGCAAAAAATAAGCAAATAAAAGAAGCTAACGATTAAGAAATAAACAACCCCGGTAGATTTGATGTATTTTATACGGATATGTGCTTGTGTGGGTTTAATACAATAGCCACGTGGTGTCAGTTCTAGTGTCAAGGAAGATTTTTATTTTTTTTGTATATTTCGTGTTCCAGGGCAGTGTTTGATTGTAATAACTAGGTCAGGTGGGAGGGTGAATCACGGGATCAGAGAGAGAGAGAAAGAGTGAGAGTGTGTGTGAGTGTGTGTCAGTTTCAGGTGGGAGGGTGAAACACTGGATCAGAGGGTGTGTGTGTGTGTGTGTATCGGTGTGTATCGGTGTGTATGTGTCTGTCTGTATCTGTATATCTGTGTCTGTATGTGTCAGTTTCAGATGGGAGGGTGAAACACTGGATCATAGGTGTGTGCGTGTGCGTGTGTGTGTGTGAGTATCGGTGTGTCTGTATCTGTATGTATCTACGTGTCTGTGTGTCAGTTTCAGCTGGGAGGGTGAAACACTGGATCAGAGGTGTGTGTGTGTGTGTGTGTGTGTCAGGTGTGTCAGCGCTGGATCAGAAGGCTGGCTGGGGGTGAGATGCTCTCATTTCATTTCCATGCGACTCTACAGTAATCCACTTATTATGGATTATTATATTGAGGCCTTCTGCTTATCTGACTACTGGGTCTCTTGCAAAAGGCAGGATTTTAGCTCTCTCTCTCTCTCTTCTCTCTCTCTCTCTCTCTCTCTCTCTCTCTCTCTCTCTCTATCTCTCGCTCTCTCTCTGTCTCTCTTCCACTCTAATAGCCTAATTCTTCTACCACATACTCTCTACGCCCCCCTCATTTTCCTTCTCCATCCCTGTTCTGGTGTGGAAGGCAGGTTTTTGTGCGCGCTCTCTCTCTGTCTCTCCAAGTCCTGTGCTCTCCCTCACTGTCTATCTCATGCTTCATACTTCCCCATACCCTCCTTCTTTTCATGTTGCTATGTTGTGATGTTCATCTCCTTCCTTCCTTCCTTCCTTCCTTCCTTCCTTCCTTCCTTCCTTCCTTCCTTCCTTCCTTCCTTCCTTCCTTCCTTCCTTCCTTCCTTCTCCATGACCCCCTCCCCCCTTTGTCTCTTCATCTTCCTCTCCATTCCTTCCTCTCTCAAATCAAATCAAATCAAGTGGTGCATTATTGGCATGAATAATGAAATCGCTGTTGCCAAAGCAAGATACGTGTGCATGTGTGACGAAAAAAATAGTCTAATAGTAATAAGAACAATAACAAATGTGATCATATTTTCAGTCAACTGCAAAGTATTTGTAAAGAGGCTATAGTGTTTTGAATTGTAAAATTAATGTAATTTCGCCTAAAGAAGCTCAGTTTCTCTTCCCTTCTTTCAAATTGAAATTCAATGCACCACATCCTTTTCATTTTAATATCATAATAAACCTGTGTGTGTGTAGGACATGAGCGATACACCACACCAGGGGGAATACTTAAAGCTTGCATGCGGAGACAGAGGGAGAGAGCATGAGCGTGTGGTGTGTGAAGCACCTCTTGTATGCCTGCCTCACAATTTTTCATGAAACTTGACTTGGCGGCCGGCTGGCATGCTGGGGATGTCTCGTCTCAGTGTGTCCTTGTCTGCTTGGTTGCCGCGTTTTAATAAGATTGGGACAAGACAAGTGCCGGGTGGGTGTGTGTGCGTGTGTGCGTGTGTGTGTGTGTGTGTGTGTGTGTGTGTGTGTGCGCGTGTGCGTGTGCGTGTGTGTGTGACAGAGAGATATCTGATTTGGATGACGGCCTCAGCTTTGGGGTCACATAGGAGCAATATACGCAGCGAAAGAGAGATGGAGCAATAGAACAAGGGATGCCGTGAAAGAATGGAATGAAGGGAAGAATAGATATGGTGGGGGTAGGGCTGCACGATATTAGAAAAATATGTGATACACGATAACATGACTGTATACTGCGATATCGATATTACTCGCGATATTTAATATATACATGTATTTTCCCCTCTCTACTTGCCATTCTACACTTCATCATGTATAAAACAACTGAGAGCAATGTTTTATTCCCAACATTATTTTTTATTAGGAAAAAACATGGCTAATATGCAGCATCAATTTAAAATGTCAACATTTTTAATGCATTTTTTAACCTTCTCACCAAATTTGCATTAAAAATTAAAAGCTGTTAATGATCCGTGCATAACTTTTGCGATGTGTGTATCGCAAGCCGTGATTTAGCGATATCGATACAGTCCTAGTGGGAGGGATGAGACAACATGACATGAGAGTTAGATACCACGAGAGAGAGAGAGAGAGAATGGGGGGTTAAAAAAGAGGGAATGCACTGAAAGAATACTAACCCCAACTCCGATGAAGTTGGGACGTTTGGTAAACAGTGAATAAAATCAAAATGCTATCATTTTCAAAACACTCAATCTATTCATTAGATGGAGAATAGTGAAAAGACAACATATTAAGTGTTAAAACCGAGAAAAAATATTGTTTTGGGGGAGATATGTACTCATTTCTAATTTGAGAAATCCAACACGTCTCAAAAGAGTTGGGACGGGGACAATAAATGGCAGCAAATGTCGAGGAAGACTAAAAACAAAACAAAAGACAACACTTAACAGTTAAATACATTAACCGATGAGATGATTTTATATAAAAAACAGTGTTAATTCCTATCTTGGACATGATTTCACCAGCTTAAATGGTGGGTGTATTCCTTGTCATGTTTTGCAATGTTTTCCTTTCTGTAGTGCTTACAGTGTGACAGGTCTTGACCAAAAACCCACCATTTTATCACATGCTGGTCCTTATGATGGATCCAAACTGTTAAAACATAGTAGAGAATGCAATTTGACCTTACTATGTGGCAGTAATCGAAGATCTCCCTTCAAAATATAATGCATGAGTGGCTTTTCATGCTGTTTAAAACCCATTTATACCATTCAGCACTGTATTTAACTCTACAGATGAGTGAGAACATCTTAACCAATGCACTACTGCATCCGCATGCCATCATGGAGGCTGACTTTTGAAGCTAGCACTAACACAAGTTGGATGGTCCATTTTCACTGTAGCACAGGATGTGCAATGCTCTATTATTGTCAAAAAGAATGGACTTCTACAACTTCTGCTGACTTCTGTAAGCAAAGGACAGTTTCCCATGTCTTCTGGGTCTATTTCAAGTGAGCTCAGGTGCTTAGGAGAATGTTAAACCCCTGTGTCATTTTCATGCATTAAGCATTCTTAATATGATCAATTTTCAATAGCTCTAGCACTCCAGGAATTAGAGTGAGACTACAGCCAATATATATTTCATGATGTCATGAACCTATACAATGATTTTATTAACAAAAATATGTCTTATATACACTCAATCGTGGTAAATCAAAGGGAATTCAAAAATGTATGTAATAACTATGGTAATTATTCCCTTTGCATCTTTAATTCTGAGTGACTCAGCCTCTCTGTGATGATCTTATACCTGGACACCTATATTGTCCGTCAGTACAATTCATTTTGAAATGTTCTTCTTTGTTGTTTTATCTTATTTGGATGTTTACTAAATTTCACTGATCCCCGTCCCAACTCTTTTGAGACGTGTTGGATTTATCAAATTAGAAATGAGTACATATGTCCCCCAAAACAATATTTTTTCTCGGTTTTAACACTTAATATGTTGTCTTTTCACTATTCTCCATTTAATGAATAGATTGAATGTTTTGGAAATGATAGCATTTTGATTTT
>NC_085877.1:18823623-18838623 GCF_034702125.1 Engraulis encrasicolus | reverse complement strand
TAACTACGCCAACGATGAAACTGAGAAAAATGCCTTCAAAGCCTTGGTATTAGATTGGATATTGGTAGTTACACCAAATTTGACATAGCAATATCTCGAAAATGTGGCACATTTGAAACACAAGGGTATGTCACAAGATAATAGGAGGCGTAATGAAGACCATTTCAGTCCTTGCTCAATTTTGACAAAAAATGTTTAATTACTGCACATTACCTTTGTAGGACAGTATAAGGAGCCTAAGTTATGCCCGTTTCTGGTTCCACCTATGGCACTTCAGCCCTGATTTCTTTTAAAAAAGAAAACATTTACAGAGAACGGCTCTTGTCATCTACTGTATTTTGAGCGTTGTCTTTTTTTTTTTAGAGAGAGAGATCGGAGCTTAGGGTCAATAGTCCTAATCGGATGTGCCACGACGGGTTTGGTACAATATTCCTTCAGACTGTGGGAATAATGTACTCCAGGCCATTTCAATGCTGATTAATCTACTAGGCTGATAACGTTTGTGCTTGTTCGAATCTTCTTGTCCAGGAAAATGAATCAAGTATGGCAGCGTTTGTGGTGCTACTTTTCTTTTCTGGGTTACACTTCCTGGGTTACACTTACTGCCCCTGTTAGATTACCGGTAACTAGGTACAGTGTAACAAAGTGTAACAACATGCATTATGGACTTGCACTATACCTAAGGGTTATAGTTTGGTAGTGCTATGTATACAGTACATATGGTAACAAAATGTTGCTACACGAATTGATGCTATACAAAAAGGACACACAAGAACAAAGTGGGTTTTCTTTATTCATTTCCAAGACTGACTGACATGTTGGAAACCCCAGTTTCAATTGCAAGTTCACTTGCCACACGTCTAAAAACAAGTCAAAATGTACTTTTGGTTTGTTCGATTTTGCTTGTGCAGAGTTTGTTTGAAGAGTTCACAGAGAGTGGAGTGGAGTCTCCCATTAATAAGTCTGCTCCGTATTGACATTGCTCCCCAAAACACATTTTTTAGCTTGATCGGCTTATTTAGCGAGCTTGACGTTAGCAAGGTGGTTGAATCCATATCATCTATTTTCAAGTTGTTTGAAAAGTCTTTGTTTTTGTTTTGTTTTGTTTTTTCACCTTCATCATTGAGTTGTTCAAAGGTGCGTAAACTGACTATATGCAGTGAGCTAAGTGTGGTAGCCTACTATGCAGTCTTAACTATTTTATGTTGTTGGTCATTATCATTGGAAGCAATGTGCACTTCTCTGCTTAAGCTCTGAGATATTGCTGAAAATGTTGGCTTTTGATATTAATGATTGGGGACCTTTGTCATCGTTAGGCCTTGCCCAATGATGGTACAAGTAGTGTATGTAACAAGTTATGTATAGTTGAAAGTATCTACACATGGCTGGCAAGGCAGGTTATTAGCATAATCACACATGGCGCATTATGAACACTTACAACCAGTGTTGCCAGATGTACGATAGTTATCATATTTGTACCATAATTTTATCGTCTGCACGGTCATAAACACATGGTGTACAATCCTTTCAGAGTTTTCATTCAGTTGACTTTAAGCAGCCATTTGGTTCGTGTATGATTATTTCTTCCCAAAGCCCCCCAAAATGGTGATTTTTGAGGGCTTGGTATGATGGTTTAACATTTTCCATCTGGCAACACTGTTTATAACCACCCCGCCAGTGGCAACTAGTACAGAGCCCCTAACTGGAATTAGCTTTATATTTGCCGTCATAGCTCTGAAGAACACTGAACACTAGAATCGGGCTCTAAGTCCATCTGCTCCCTTCCATCCTTTCCTGCGGCCTAGTTACCTCTGTGTTGCCCTGTTCCCCCTCTGTGGAGAAATTAGTTTCCCCGCGGTCAAATTGCGTAGATAACTTTATGGCCGCTTTTCCCCCCATTCATCAACTCTCATCTACTTTGATGATGTCAAGCCTTGGGTAATGAGGTCAGAGGTTGCAGGAAAGGTAAGGAGGAACTACATTGACTTGCATTCTCGGTGTTCTTTACAGTAGCTTTAAAGCCAGAGTAATGTCTTAACTACTAAGCGTGTGTGTGTGTGTGTGTGTGTGTGTGTGTGTGTGTGTGTGTGTGTGTGTGTGTGTGTGTGTGTGTGTGTGTGTGTGTGTGTGTGTGTGTGTGTGTGTGTGTGTGTGTGTGTGTGTGTGTGTGTGTAAGTATGTGTGGGAGGGACAGGGGGTTGATCAGATCTCTCTTTTCATGTCAACATTTCAATTTATTTATTTCTGTCAACTCTTTTTTTGATAAAAGACCTGCCATATCAGTGAGAGGTTGATAGAGTTTCAAACACATTTATGAAGTCATTTTATAATCAAAGCCAAAATGATCTTTAAATCGGTGCATATCATTATCTATAATTATATCCAATCGAATAGTTGGTATTGCAGCAGTGCTTTTGCTGTAGAGTCACTGCTCTCATGTATGCTATGTTTTTGTTTGTTTACTTTTGATCTTATTCAGTATGTGCATATCAGGCAGATTTTTATCATATCATATTGATGGTACTTGATTTGATATTATTGTTATAATGTATTTGGTTGTTTTGGGGCGGCTGGTTTGTACGGTATGATCTTGACTTTGCAGCATGGAAATAAATCACAACCATGTGAACAGATGGCGCGAATTGTCTTCTCTGTGTTCCCTTTGGTTCGAGATGTAGTACATTGCATTCATCTAGTTTGTACTCTTAGCTGCCTGCATGGTGGCCATCAACTTCAAGACTGCAGTAACCGACTTTGACCAACAGAGGGTGTAGGAGTATAGTAAATCGGCAACAAGACTTCAGGAGACACTGTGCCAGACTTGCAGTTTTCTGGTGGCCACTTTGAATACATATATATCAAGAGGTAAGGATACAGTCTCTCTCTCCCTCAATCTCTTTCTCTCTTTCTCTCTCCCCCTTTCTCTTTCTTTCACTCTCTCTTTCTCTCTCTCTCTCTCTCTCTCTCTCTCTCTCTCTCTCTCTCTCTCTCTCACTCACACTCTCTCTCTCGCGCACACACACACACACAGTATTTGGTAATCTGAATGATGTCCCCTTGTCTGGTATGGACCCCTCAGGCAGCTGATAGTGAATTCCTTCAGGGTTGGCAGGCAGCAAGGTTAGGAGACTGATAAGCAGTGCTGCTCACCTACTGTACTCATCTGTCCATTTGCCATATCACTCCTCCTCTACTCTCCACTCCACACACCTCCACCACCTCACCGGGTGCATTCCAATATGCGACCTTGCGTCCTCCACTTTGGGCTTGTGGCCTCACGTTTTGCTGATGCCCTGCCTCTGTGGAGAAAACTTGGCTGTCAGCCAAGCCAAACAATGTTGGGGCGGACTATTCTTCATTTACTATCCTGTTTGAAAATGAGAAAATGACTTTGCAATTGAGCTTTTGCGAGATATTGAAATATGTCATCATGACATATTCCTGGTACGAGGCCACAAGCACAAGTGGAGGACGCAAGGTCGCATATTGGAATGCACCCATCATCCACTGTCTACTGTTTGATGTTAGTGTTAGGGTTTTAGATCAGGGATTGGCAGCTGGAGGCCCGGGAGCGAGCCCACATGCGGCCCGCCTCCTCAGTCATTGTGGCCCTTAGAAAACTATAACTTAAAAAGCAATAATGACACTTTGTTTTTCAGCCACTACTGAATGTATCTGTTGTATTTATACTATTGGCTGATTGAGAACACTCCTATAAATATTTATATTATAAATATTCATCTTGATGATGACCCTGATGAAGGCATAAGCCAAAACGTTGGTCTGATTTAAAGCAGGGATGGGCAACATTCATGATAAGGAGGGCCACATTTATTCATGGCCACCATCGGAGGGCCACTTGACCACCGACCTGACAGCAACTCACAGAGTTCGAGGTGCAGTTGGTTGCTCACTGATGCTGACATTGTTGGAAGGAATAGCAGTGTTCTCTATCAGTCAACAGTATACCGGTAATTACAACAGATGAATTTAGTACTGGTTTGAAATAATCTTGTCATTACTTTTTAAGTGTATTTTATCAATGGGCCGCACAGAGTGAGGTGGCGGGCCACATGTGGCCCCTGGGCCTCCAGTTGCCCATCCCTGTATTAAATGTAACTGCATGAAGTTCTGAGTGTGCGACGACCATTATTTTTCAAGGCTAGTGAATTCAGCCAAAATTGAACAAATTTTTCAGCTTCCAAAATTGAGTTTCCCGGAGCTCATTTCCGTGTACAGTTTACTCAGCCAATTACGTGCCACGTTGCTGACTGCCCAGCCACAGACCTGTGAAGAGACACAGACCACAGAGCTCATTATGAGCGAAGTGGATGTCGGAAATGCGCAAATTTGTGAAAATAGTGACGAGGAAGTGCCTTGCCAATCGGCGAAGCTAACCAGCCCAATCCTGAGTCATTATGGAGACATGAAATTCAGTGTTTTGTGACAAATTAAGATTAAGCCTACTTTTTGTGTGTTTACCACTACTGATGTGACAGTTGGGGCCCCATATGGAGGACCGATTTGGTCAGGGCCCTAGGCAATTGCCGAATGGGAAGTACGCCTCTGTAATATGTGGGCCTCGATCGTAACTAATGACTCCATTTTGACTATCAGTGCCACGGCACTCATCCTTCCCCACCTCGCCCTCAAACATACACTTTGGAGAGTGGATCATTGTGAGTCATTGTGATGATCCAGAGGTGATGACTGACTGTATCATCTACCATATCAAGATTCAGAGTCATAATGAGACTAGCTAACACACACACACACACACACACTTTCTCTCTCTCTCTCTCTCTCTCTCTCTCTCTCTCTCTCTCTCTCTCTCTCTCTCTCTCTCTCTCTCTCTCTCTCTCTCTCTCTCTCTCTCTCTCTCTCTCCTCCATGATTAGTCAGTAATTGAGCACCACACATGAGGATATCATGTTTCTGACGTTTGAGTCCTTCATCACACACACACACTCTCTCTCTCCTCCATGATTAGTCAGTAATTGCCCCCCCCGCCCCCCTCACACACACACACACACACACACACACATGATGACATAATGTTTCTGACGTTTGAGTCCTCCATCGTATTATATCAGGACACGGCCATCATGTCACGGTGCCTTGTTAGCAATGACGGTCTCGTGATACTCATGTCACAGGGTATCGATAAGCGTGGCAAGCGATGACAGGTTTATTAGAGGCGTCATGTCACACTCTGCTGAGCCAAGAGTTATTGCTTTGGCGTAGGCCTATTAACTGAAATTATATAGGCCCTACATACAGTAGTGTTTTGCACAAAGCAGTGCCAGTAGTGTGTAATATAATATAATATAATATAATATAATATAATATAATATAATATAATATAATATAATATAATATAATTGTGTGTAACTGTGTTTATGTTGGGTTTTTTGTCAACCTGTTCTTTTGTCCTATAGAGGGAGGGGAGGGGGGGGGAGTTGTGTTTGTCTATTGTGTTCTTGTTTATTGTAATGTCTTTGTAATTGTATCAGATGCACTGAAAATGGCACAGAACAATTTTCCGAAAGGACAAATAAATAATCTATCTATCTATCTATCTATCTATCTATCTATCTATCTATCTATCTATCTATCTATCTATCTATCTATCTATCTATCTATCTATCTATCTATCTATCTATCTATCTATCTATCTATCTATCTAATATAATGTAATGTAATGTAGTGTAATGTAATATGTGATATAATGCAATATTAAATACAATACAATAATAATAATAATAATATATAATATTATACTACATGATATACTATAATATTATAAAATCATATGAATATAAAACAATTATATAATATATGTATTCAATCAATATTTATAAACTACAAAGCTGACTCAAAGTGCTTTGCATTCCATCCACACGCACAAACGCGTGCCTACAGGTACTGAGATAAATGCCTTTTTATGTCTATACATACAGCATGTGCAATGCAATCCTGTATGTAACTATTGTGCAATATGCAATGCAAACTACTGTATTTCTCTCATCAGAGTAAGTATGAACAAGGAAAAACACTACAAACACCTTCAATTACACTAGTACTTTCTGGCGTACTGTACAAGATACAGTACTCCAAAATATTAAGGTGTAGGCTATATGCTGAGCTTTCATGAAGACCTGGCTGGTTAAATTGACTCGGGTAACCTCTTAATTCGAAATGTGTTTTCCAGCTCTCTCAGCAAAACCAAGATCTAAACAGGGACCAAGGCCAGGTCTAAAACTCAATTTACCTTGCTGCTCTTGGAGCAGTCGAAAAAGATTGACTCTAAAAAGTGGTGAAGAAAATGCACTTTCATTTATTGAGGCAAAAGTTAGGAAAAGAGGATGTGGTCAGTGTAATAATACAGAAAAAACCTCAGTCAAGCTATCACAAGCCACCTAGCTGGAGTCAATTGCATCTGTGTGTGTGTGTGTGTGTGTGTGTGTGTGTGTGTGTGTGTGTGTGTGTGTGTGTGTGTGTGTGTGTGTGTGTGTGTGTGTGTGTGTGTGTGTGTGTGTGTGTGTGTGTGTCCGTTACAGCTGTGCTCGCTCTCTCACCCCCAGACCGTGTGAGGGGTGTGTGAAGGCCACCATTCGTTAAGAAGATTAGTCACACATCTTATATAACAAATACACACACACACACACACACACACACACACACACACACACACACACACACACACACACACACACACACACACACACACAGCCCCCCTGATACACACACATACACACACACAAATGCAAGTAATTTCCACTAACGGCTCACGCTGGCCTCGACGCTGCTCACCCCCCCTTGAAGGTTGCGCAACAGCAGCAGCAGGCCTGTCCAGACGTCCAGCTGTCAAGCCGCCCGGGGTGCCACCGCCAGGTTAAGGTTAGCTAGGCCATCATTTCCCATCCTTTTCAGTCCTCCAGCCACTACACTGCTGTGTGTGTGTGTGTGTGCGTGCGTGTGTGCGTGCGTGTGCGTGTAATGCCTTTTCAGTCTTGCCTATACAGATTCTTTGTGTGTGTGTTTGTGTAACAAGATGAGTATTTGACACCTTTTCAATCCTCTTCAGTCACTGTAGCCTATACAGTGTGTGCGTGCGTGCGTGTTTATGTGTGTTTATGTGTGTTTATGTGTGTGCGTGAAGTGAACATGTGTGTATGTATGGCTGTTTGTTTCTGTGCATGAGTTAAAACGTGAGTGAGGTACTACGTACACGTGTAAACGTATCCTGTGTGTGTGTGTGTGTGTGTGTGTGTGTGTATGTGTGTGTCATTTACGAAGAGTCGCAGTGATAAGACACATGGACATCTGGTGCCTCGTCTTATCTGCTTTGCTAAGCTGTTTCTATTGCAGCTTTTGTCACTCTCCCTCTGACCACGGACCAAAGGGTCCTAAAGGCCGTCTGTAGGCTTTCTACTGTGTGTATGTGTGTGTGTGTGTGTGTGTGTGTGTGTGTGTGTGTGTGTGTGTGTGTGTGTGTGTCTGTGTCTGTGTCTGTGTCTGTGTCTGTGTCTGTGTCTGTGTCTGTGTCTGTGTCTGTGTGTGTGTGTGTGTGTGTGTGTGTGTGTGTACGTACTGTCTTCCATCCCCATTAAGGGATGTGTCAGAATCTCTTTTAGGGTCTTAAAACGTGTGCGTGTGTGTGTGTGTGTGTGTGTGTGTGTGTGTACTTTAATTCTCATAAGTCGTCATTGCTTCATCCAATACATGCTACACTCCAATGCAAAGCAAAGTAAGAACTGCCTTCCGTTATACCGACAGTTGAAGCTCTGAAATATTCTTTTATATAATAGACATTTATGCTGAAAGAACTTATTACTATTATTTTGCTTTAGGATTGCTTATTTTTTAGCACACATTAAGCTGCATTAAAGCTAAAATAAAGCAATCGCGAACTTTGTTTGCACAAGTCATCTAAAACACTTAAAGGTGCACTCTGTAAGACTTTTAGTTGTCCAGAATTCATGCTACCCATTCACTAATGTTACCTTTTTCAGGAATACTTACCACCACCATAAAGTTCTAAGTATCCATTATGACTGGGAAAATTGCACTTTTCATACATGAAAAGGGGGATCTTCTCATGATCCGCCATTTTGAATTTCCTGAACTAGACATTTTTTGCTGCAAAAATGACTGTACTTGGGCCATATTAGAAAATATTAGTTCATTACTTAGTAAACTTTCATGAAAAGATCAAATTTGGCAATAGGCAACCCAGTTGTAATGAGCAGCATAGTTGCCGTACCTTTTTTGACCATTTTCTGCACAGTGCACCTTTAAAAATGAAATGAAAATACATCACCAAACGAGGAAATGGGCGGCAAATGCATACCCATGCAGCAAAAGGAACGGCAATCGATTAGTTCACATGTTATGAAACTTACAGGTAGCATTCCACCTCTACACTTATACACCATGGAAGGCAGCAAAGTAAATGTAAAAAGTGCCTTTCAAGTTGTTACAAGATGATAAACCATTGAAATGTTTACAATTTGGAAACTTTCATTGTATGGTTGGAAAAACTACCATATTGACTTACTCAAGTGTTGTATTGCTCTTAGGCACAGCATGAGCAAGTCATTGGTGGTTTATAGGGGAGAGTTTTGTCAGAGGACACGTTCAACTTCTTGGGAAAAATGAACGTCTTTGGGTGTGCAATAAAAGGTATCAACTGAAAGAGGAAAAATCTGCACTGATGAAAGCTTGATAGCCGAAACGCATTTGCTTTTGGACATGGTGGTAATCTATAAATAAATAATGAGACTTCGTTTGTGAGTGTGGATTTTTCTTCTTTCGGTTTATAGGGGAGATCCATGAGGAAATATACAAGAAACAGGCGCTCAATCAATTCTCACCTTATTAATAGTCTGAACATATTTGCTAATTACTCTCCTGTAATTGCTTTCCTTTTCTCGTCTAGCTCGCAGGGAATCTCAGGGACCCTCCTTTGTAAGGCTTTAGATTTCGAAACGCGCTCAACCCACATTCGGTTCCGATCCATCCTGGAGTCACAAGATTCTGATATCGGATGCAGAACTGGCCCGGCTCCGTTGTGGAATCCCATTCCCCCAGACTCGGGAGTCGGGATCATTGGTAATCTCCGTCGGAGTCCTACTGGGACTCTTGAATTACTGTAGCATTCTTGTAGCAGTCAGCATGCGTCTGTGTGTGTGTGTGTGTGTGTGTGTGTGTGTGCGTGTGCGTGTGCGTGTGCGTGTGCGTGTGCGTGTGTGTGTGTGTGTGTGTGTGTCTGTGTGTGTGTCTGTGTGTGTGTGTGCGTGCGCGCGCGCGCATGTGTGTGCATGTGCGTGTGCGTATGCGTGTGTGTGCATGTCTGTGTGTTTGCGTATGTGTGTGTGGCAATCAGCATGGGCCTCTGTGTGTGTGTGTGTGCGCGTGTGTGTGCGCGCGCGCGCGCGCGTGTGTGTGTGTGTGTGGCAGTCAGCATGCGTCTCAGTGAGTGGTCAAAATCCCATTCCCCTGTTCTGTTTGTGTTGCACTTTTCACACAGCAAATTAGACGAGATGAACGCGGGGCACAGTGGCAAAGTGGCTGAGGAAGAATAGTCAAGCAGAAGACAATGTTTGCAGTACGCGTGCATACACACACACACACACACACACACACACACACACACACACACACACTGAGCAGCAAGGAAGTGAAGGGGGGAAGCAGGAGGAAGTGAGGAAAGGTAGAGGAGAGATGGAAAGAGAGACAAGGCTAGAAAGAGAGGGGAGGAGAATAGTGTAATAGAAGAGAAAGTGAACGTGTGCTAAGCCGCTGAGGAGGGAGAAAAACAATTGATAGGAGGAGGAGGAGGAAGCATAGGGAAGTAGAGGTAAAGCTCTAGCCTAGTCAAAACCAAGATCAAACCAAGATATCGCAAAACACGCCCACTCAATGCATAAGCGTGTGTTCAAGTTGGGTCTCCTAAGGGGGCGTTGTCCCGTACTACTTCTTCTCTTTTTGAGGTGTTTGCGCAAGACGTGTGCTACCGCCATCTACAGCGCTAAGGGGACTTCATTGATTCTCAACCTCAGGACTCCAAAGGTCTCCTAACCGAGGTTCACCTGACATAAAGTGGATACCGGAAAAGAAATAAAATGACGCTTCTTGTTAGATCCATTTTCTTTGGCCTAGTGCTTCTCATCGGGGGTGCTACAGCCCCCCAGGGGGAGTTGGAGAGCCCTTGGGGGGCGCTGAGTGGAGGACAGCTGAGAGGATGGAACTCTATCCTTCCTCCTATAGAGTTTTCAGGCCGAACGTAGTGCCCGCACCAGTTGCGTTCTGCACTAAAGTGCTTAACCGCCCGTGTTCTTACCGGGCTCTGAACTTTTAACGCACGTGACTGTGTTACTCGGATGAACCTGCTGACGGCCACACTGTCGTCATGGTTCGCGGAGAAAAACCTAGTATTTTCGGTTCGCATTGCGAACCAACTTTCCGGTTCGGGAATGCTAAAATTTGTGGCGTGAACACGACGGCCGGTTCGCAATTACGTGCGGGACTCAATCGGCCTGAATGCGCTACTAGTAGAGTAGAGTAGAGAGTAGAGTATCGTTTATTGATCCCAGGGGGAAATTAAGGTGTCAAGTAGCATACACACATAAATAAAGACATAAAGACATTGTCCACAAGACATAACACACATATTTACACATAAAATAATCATATATAGCTCACTGTTGCATACTTATTGCCAAGGCATCTCTCTCTCTCTCTCACACACACACACACACACACACACACACACACACACACACACACACACACACACACACACACACACACACACACACACACACACACACACACACACACACACACACACACACCAAGAATATAAAGTGTAAAGTGTCCACAGTGTTCACATGTGCCTTAGCTAAGTGGCACATAGTGGCCATAAAGTGTCCAGGAGTGTCCATAGTCTCTCTGCCTAGTACAATGTCCATTGTATTCCTTAGAAAAAGAGATGGGGGGTTAAACACAAGTCACCCCCTGTGTCACTCCACACACACACACACACACACACACACACACACACACACACACACACACACACACACACACACCAAAAATAAAGTGTACATAGTCCAGGAGTATCAGTAGTCAGGGGGGTTACACACATCGCAAACTGAGTCTCTACACACACACACACACACACACACACACACACACACACACACACACACACACACACACACACACACACACACACACACACACACACACACACACACACACACACACACACACACACACACACACACACACACACACACACACGCAGCTGTGCATTCCGCTGAAAAGGAGTCGAAGGGTAGAGAGTCCAGGTAAAAAGGGTGTGCAGGAGTGGGATCTGTTTATGCAGTCCAGTCCCCTATGATGATCTCTCTTTGTGTGTCCTTCTGTGCAATGTTGAAAAGCTGAATGGCCCTGGGTACAAAGGACTTCCGCAGCCTGTCTGTCTTGCAGGAGATGGCGCGCAGTCTGTAGCTGAACAGGCTTCTCTGGTTGTCGAGGACTGGGTACAGTGGGAACTAGAGGAATGTGGACCTTTCATTTTGTTTTGTCACACATGACTTAAATGCTTTTCTCATTTATTTAAATGTTATGTAACATACTACGATATGTCCCAAGGGAGCAGTGCAGCGGGACGGTGCCATGCTCAGGGTACCTCAGTGGAGGAGGATGAGGGAGAGCACTTGTTAATTACTCCCCCGCACCAACCTGATGGGTCGGGAATCGAACCGGCAACCTTTGGGATACAAGCCTGACACCCTAACCGCTTACCCATGACTGCCCCCTGTAAGTGGTGAGGTCAGTTGTTCCTAAATGTGCACAAAAAATGTACAACATAAGATAAATAAACCATGTTTCCCTGTCTATCCATTGTCCTATGCCTTCCCATTGTCCTATGCCTTCATTCATTCATCTTCTGTATCTATGCAGACATATTTGATGCATAGCCTGCAGGTTAAAAGGTCAAGTATATCAAGACACTCCCCATCCATCCATCCATCCATCCATCCATCCATCCATCCATGCATCCATGCATCCATCCATCCATTCATTCATTCATTCATTCATTCATTCATTCATTCATTCATTCATCCATCCATCCATCCATCCAGATTTCATCAGGGCAGGTTCAGCTTTGACCAGGCCTGGGACCAAACCATTTGAAAGGACCAGTCTCCCAATACATGCAATATAATGGGGGCCCCGATTCTACCAACCACACACACACCCCCCCCCCCATCCCTGGGCCCTGGTCAACTGATCTATTTGCCATCTCTGTATTTGATGCCCTTTAAGTTAAAGCATCTCGCTTCATATAGCATGTGCAGGTCAAGAAGACAATTGAATGATGCGAAGAGGGTTGGCTTTCATCCATCCAGCCATCCATCCATCCATCCATCCATCCATCATCCATCTATTTATCCCCCTCGTCCACCCATATCCACTTATCCATGCCTCTATATGTCCAGCCATACAGTACGTACATCTACATAAAACCAGCACTGGTAGATTTCATGTGCAGAATACGTAAGTACTGGTAGGTGCGCTTGCAGTTTCAAATGGCATTTTCTGGTCAAGAGGACAACATTAGTGTTCTCCCCATCTACTGTATCTATCAATTTATCCATTCGTCCCACTGGCCTTATGTCTGTATGTATGTCTTATGTCTGTCCATCCATCCATCCCTCCATCCATCCATCTGTCCATCCGTCCCTCCATCTATCCATCAATCAATCATCTGTTGCTCCTGAAGGTCAAAAGGTCAGCCATATGACAGAGGTTTTTGACAATTGCATGTCAACATGTCAACAACAGCGCAGGCACGCACGCACACACACACAGAGCAATATCACCATACCCATAACACATTCCAATAAATGACTTAATAGCTAAGTGTTGCAACTAACATGATGGCATGTCGACATCCCACTTTCCCTCCACTCCTTTGCAAATGGGAATACATAGCAGTAACGATGTAGCAAAAGAACAGAGGTGTCAAGCTCAAAATGACCGAGAGCCATTTTTATTTTGGACAACTAAAATTTGTGTATACACTCGTAATACTCAAATTTAGATTTCACAAACAGATGCCCATCATAGTTCAAATGTGCCTGCACATATTCTGTTGCATATGAGTGTGAGCTGTTTGACTGGCCTTGGCCCGCTCATATTCCTTTGACACACACATTTGAAATGATCTTATGGGCCAAGTGAAATTACTCTGTGGGCTAGGTTTGGC
The DNA here is from genome assembly GCF_034702125.1 of Engraulis encrasicolus. Taxonomy (NCBI): domain Eukaryota; kingdom Metazoa; phylum Chordata; class Actinopteri; order Clupeiformes; family Engraulidae; genus Engraulis; species Engraulis encrasicolus. Next base: position 18,825,338 of record NC_085877.1, on the reverse strand, counting down.
CCCTGGGCCTGGGTTTGACATCCCTGCAATGCAATAAATGACTCCGTATCTGATGCTTTTGTCAACCACATGCATCAGAGGGTGACAAGAAGTGCTTGTCACCATAGACCAAGACAATTATAGGCAAACTGGGTCAGGCTTGTTAAAACACAAAAAATAGATAACAGCAATGCTGCCTGCTTTTGCTTGTCAAAATAATGGTAACAAATTGCTAATTGGCTCACATGGACATGATGACAACCCCACTGGCATAACTTCACATAACATCATTTGTGGGAAACAAATAAGCTAAATGTGTCATGAGTTTGTTGGTGGCATTTTCTGGATAGCATCACAACTGTTATGGGGACAAAGTCGATTCTACAATGACATAATAATAAATGTTTCATGTTGAAATGTTATTAGTGTAGGTATACTGTATATTTTTTGGGTCTGCAATATTTACTGAACGAAAAATATTATGAATATTATTATTATGTCATGCGACACAATGTGCATTATTCCCTGTGTCTTTTGTTGTCTCAACACAACACAAAACTCATAGATCGTGTTTGCATCACAATTGGAAATTCAACCGGGCTGTGGTACAAAGGAATGCATGAAAGTATGTGAGCACATCTGTCAGACTGCCAAAAACACATTAAGTGACCTCCACTGATTCTCATGCTAAATGACCCTTGTTTGCGCCATCACATACATATACACACATACTGTAAACATACACACACACACGCACATACGCACGCATGCACACACACAAAAACAAACACACATATGCAAGCAACTTCCACCAACCGCCCGCTCTGGCCTCGACACTGCTCACACCCCCTTGAAGGTTGCATAACAGCACCAGCAGGCCAGTGCAGCCGTCCAGCTTTCACATGCACTCTCTCTCTCTCACTCACTCACTCACTCACTCACTCACTCACTCACTCACTCACTCACTCACTCACTCACTCACACACACACACACACACACACACACACACACACACACACACACACACACACACACACACACACACACACACACACACACACACACACACACACAGACACACACACACACACACACACACACACACACACTTCCCCTGTCCTGACTGTGCGTCCTGAGTGAAGCAAAGTGGAGCAGCTAGTCACCTGAGCCCTTGGGGCTAACATGTGCTAATTAAGGTAAGCGCTAACCTTATTGGGGACACCCAAGGTAATATGCAGCGACGTGTGTGTCTGTGTGTGTCTGTGTGTGTGTGCGTGTGTGATGTCAGACCTAGTCATGTCTGGCCTGCAATATACAAAGCCATGTGTTTGCGCCTGCATTGCACAAACAACCAACAACTCGAATTTAGCCAACTTTCTCCCCATCATTCGCCAAGTTTGTGCGCACGAAATTGGAAATTGCCATCTCATCCTGTGTTACTTGAATCTATGTTATTTTTGTTGTTTTTTTGCGTGTCTATGCAATATTTTTCAGTCTATTCCAATTTTATTCTCTTTTGAAGTGCACAAACACGGCAACACTGAAACTGAGAAAAATAACTTTAAAGTTTTGCTATTAGGTTGGATGACGTAGTCACAGCAAATATGACATAGTAATATCTCTAAAATGGGACACATTTGGACCTGAAGGTCACAAGATAAAGGAGGTGTTTTGAAGACCATTTTCAGCATTAACTCATTTTTGACAAACTATGGAGTTACTAAACCTTGACTTT
>NC_085877.1:18811123-18818623 GCF_034702125.1 Engraulis encrasicolus | reverse complement strand
TCTCCATTTGTGTCCCTCTCTCTAGTCTTCCTTCCTAGTACCTTTTCACTCTGAGTATGTATGACACCACACATGTGATTAGAGTAGAGTAGAGTAGTTTATTTGTCACATACAAAGCCATAACCAAGGTTACAGTTTGTAGTGAAATGACGGAGAACCTGAGCAATTGAAATTTCTGATTATGATCTCACAAATAGTCCATGACACAAGATGCTGGTGAAGGATTCTAGTAGGCCTGGATGTTGTTAGCTTACTGCTGTCAAGGATCTCAATCTTTCTAGTAAGAGAAAGAGTAAACTAGTCTCTAGGATCTCTCTCAAAGATAGAAATTTTCACCATGATGATCACAAATGATCCTTAACACATTTAGCAGAACTGTAGAATGCTGGTGTAGGATTCTAGCCTGATAAACCAGACTAAATGTGGATGTCTAATTTAGTCTGGCCCCGATGCATAATACATCCGAAGATTGATGATGAGAACAACCTTCCCTTAAAACCCGGCCCGCTTTGATTCAAAACACATCTTTGTGTTGTAATTGGTTTGCCAGATTCATGGCATTCTGGCTTCATTGAATCATTATGCGAGGCCAGACCCACCCGTAGACAAAACATTTTGCCGTCCAGCGGGTGGCGCTGGTTCACCAGGCTAGTAGGATTCTAGAATACCTGGGCATTGTTACCTCACTAAAGGGGTTTCCAGGCACCTGAGGGCTGTTCTGGTCTGCTGTTCCTTGGCGCTGCTCTTTCCTGAGTTCTGCGCTATCCCCAGGAGTGCTAAGGCTCATTATTTTGACAGTGCAGAGAATACTGCCATATTTCCTCGAGTTTTTTTCCTCACTCTTCTCCTCTGCCCCCCCCCCCCCCATTTCATTTTTTCTTCTTCTCTTCTGTCCAACTCTGCATTTAGCTCTTTTCGTCCACATCCGTCTCTTTTCTCTTTCTGCAGCCATATTTCTTTCTTCAAGTATTTCTTTGTACTCTCCTCTTCCTCTGTCTCTTCTTCTCCTTTCTTTTCCTGTCCCCCTCCTTCCCTCTCCTTCTCTTTTATCTACTCTGCTACAACTCTTCCTCTCCTTCCCCCTCTTTCCAACCCTGTCTTTTCTTCCTCTCCCTTCTTCACTTTCTTTTTTTCTAATGAAGGAAAGTTTATTATCGTCCAGAGGGGCTGAGTCGTGCTGAGACAGCACTCGTACGCAAGCTTACACACACACACACACACACACACACACACACACACACACACACACACACACACACACACACACACACACACACACACACACACACACACACACACACACACACACACACACACACACACACACACACACTTCTTCATTCATTCACTAGCATGCTGGTGCTTCTCAGCCGTCTGGTGTTCGTACATCATGCTGAGATGCTGAGAGCCTCGGGTGTGCACGTGTGTGTGTGTGTGTGTGTGTGTGTGTGTGTGTGTGTGTGTGTGTGTGTGTGTGTGTGTGTGTGTGTGTGTGTGTGTGTGTGTGTGTGTGTGTGTGTGTGTGTGTGTGTGTCTGTGTGTCTGTGTGTGTGTGTGTGTTGGAGAGGATGCGGAAACGCCACGGGAACCCCTCCAAACATTCAGGATGCAGCACCACGCATGAGTGCCAGATACACTGTCAGCGGTGTGTGTGTGTGTGTGTGTGTGTGTGTGTGTGTGTGTGTGTGTGTGTGTGTGTGTGTGTGTGTGTGTGTGTGTGTGTGGGTGCTAGTGCACATGATGTGAGTAATTGTGAATGGGGTTTGGAAGTGTGCGTGTGTGTGTGTGCGCGTGTGTGTGTGTGTGTGTGTGTGTGTGTGTGTGTGTGTGTGTGTGTGTGTGTGCGTGTGTTTGTTGGTCAGTCATGAGAAGAAGTACACTTCATTTTAATTCCTTTTCTACATCACTAGTAGACTGTGAGAAAGTATGTAACACTATAGAGTACGGAACATGGAACATTATGACTTCATGAAGTGTAAAGTTATTGTTTGTCATGATAAATATCAATGGATGCTACTGTAATTGAATTGCCACATGCTAGGTTGTATTCGGGAGAGAGAGAGAGAGAGAGAGAGAGAGAGAGAGAGAGAGAGAGAGAGAGAGAGAGAGAGAGAGAGAGAGAGAGAGAGAGAGAGAGAGAGAGAGAGACAGAGACAGAGACAGAGACAGAGACAGATATTGCTCACATTATATTGGATTATTTATCATTTGAAATAAACACCTTGATCAAATATAAAGGCCCATATGTCAGACGTGTCACATACAGAGTAAACACAGCTATTTTGTGTAAAATACTCAGCTATTAAATCTTGTATTAATAAACATGAACGATCTCTCCCATGACACTGTTTACAATCCCACCGCATATGCCTGATATGTAGGGCTCTAATGATATTGTATCGAATCGAGAAATCGTGATACACGTCATGATACTGTATCGCGATACAAGGAGGCAGTATTGTGATACGCCCTTTCAAAGTTTTGTTACCCATTAGTCAAGAAAACAATCACATAACATGCTTCCAAGCTTCAAATCATCATCATTATTATATTTGAACCTTTTCAAATTATTTGTAGCCTCTTGTAACCTATTCTACCCATAATCTATCATAGATTTTCTTCATTATTTTATTTTATAATGTTGGTAACTGAGAAATCGTGGGGTGTATTGAACCGAAGGTCAAAGATTGTGATATGAACCGAATCGTATCGTTACAGCCCTACTGATCTGGCATATTTACATGACCAGCTAAGTTATAAATCAGTGCTGTCATCATGTAGAAACATTAATATGTGTAACTGCCTGTAACTCCACAGCTCACCGCAAACACGGACGGACGGACGGACGGACGCATGCATGCATGCACGCACGCACACACACACACATACACACACGTACACTGTAAATGTAAATCACATAGACTTTCCCACGCTGTTGTTAGAGGTGGCATGAAAAACATCTTCCCCAACCAACTCCCCCCACCTTCTCTCACAGCTATCACACACGCACGCACACAAACACACACACACACACACACAAGCAATCTCTCTCTCTCTCTCTCTCTCTCTCTCTCTCTCTCTCTCTGTCTCACTCTCTCTCGCTTTCTCTCTTGTGTGTGTTTGTCTGCATCATTCACCTTCTCAGAGCTGCAATTGATCCCTGTGTGTGTGTGTGTGTGTGTGTGTGTGTGTGTGTGTGTGTGTGTGTGTGTGTGTGTGTGTGTGTGTGTGTGTGTGTGTGTGTGTGTGTGTGTGTGTGTGTGTGTGTGTGTGTGTGTGTGTGTGTGTGTGTGTGCATCGATATCCTTCAGAGCTGCTCCCTGTGTTACAGTGATCTGTATTCCTAGAGAATGTCTGGAACTCTTACAGCCCTTGTAGGTGTAGGTGTATGATTTTCTTTTTTGTCACCTTGGCTACAAACTTATCATGTTATTATGAATTCACCATCTACTGTATTGTCTTGGCCATGTTTTAGTATACAGGCATCTGTTATGCCTCATTGGAAAGCATAGATTGTCCTCTTTCAAATGATATGCATGAATACCAATGTATAGTTCAACCGGAGCAGACATCTGCTTTTACATGCATGTGGCTCATAGAGCTCATTTGAGGGTAGCGCACTAGCGGGCCCAGGAAGTGAGTCAGTGAAGAAACACAACTGTTTATTAAAATGGAATGTAATTATAATCATAATTAGTTAAAAGTGAAGGATACATTTTGGTCTATCCTCTGCATACCTTTCAATATTGCTAATGGTAATTTTGTTAATTGCAATGTACTGTGTCTATAAACTCATTCCACAATTACTTTTCCAATATCAAATTGCTTAATTTCAGAGAACAATGACACAATAAACTGATAACATGCCAGAACTGAATTTGAAATGGATTACCGGTAAGCTAAATTGACAGAAAAAAAGTATCATGGGGGGAAAGTGTGGTGACCCCGAACTCTTTACTTGATTCATTCACACAATATTGCGACGTCCCTCGAAACACTGTGTTAATAAATCAGTAAGCAGCAACAGTGTGTGTATTTTTCCTCTTTTTCTTAAGTGCAACACCACCACAGGACAATACATAGCGGTTACACCTGTTATTCCATTGTACCTAATGAGGTGGACTAGACGTTGCTGTTACTGAAATAAAAAAGAACACCCAAATTTTGATCCAACCAGCGCAGAATCAGAAACTGAAATGGTAGACCAGTGAAGTTAAGGACACAATGGCAGTTTTTTTTTACTTCTGCTTTTACTTTGGCCACCTCTTGATATCGCCACAGGCGTGGTAGACACAGAAAGACTTGGATTAACATCAAACACATGATTTCCAACTGACACTAAAGGTTCACTATGTAGGATGGTGGCCAGAGTGGGTATCGCAACTATGCTGCTACTTGCGACTGTGCTGTCTTCTGCAAAATTCGGTCTTTTCATTAATATTTCCTAAATAATAAAGTCATAGTTAACAATATGACCAAAGCACAGTATGATTTGCAGCTAAAAATGGGGGATCCCCCTTTTCATGTGAGAAAAGTGCAATTTTCCCAGTCATAATGAATACTTAGAATTTGATGGGTGGTGGTAAGTATTTATGAAAAAGGCAACATTTGTGACTGGGCAGCATGAACTACTGAAATAAAATATATTTAGCCAAAGTGTTTTGTGAGGGATTCCTGAACGCCTGACCCCAACTGATTTACTCTGTGGGCGGCAGTCATCCCCAGGCGCTTGTTCAAGTAGGCACTCCTGTCCTCTCCAGGAAAACACTTGATGGAGTGTCCTTAATTGAGACCCAGGGGTGTGTGGACTTTTTGGGGGGTATTGTGTGTATGTGTGTGTGAGAGTGTGCAAGAGTGTACAAATTTATCTTTTTTTCTCCCTCGATCTCTTGCCTTTACGTGTATGTGTGGGGTGGTCTTTCTTGCCCTTTCTCTCAGCGTGTGTGTGTGTGTGTGTGTGTGTGTGTGTGTGTGTGTGTGTGTGTGTGTGTGTGTGTGTGTGTGTGTGTGTGTGTGTGTGTGTGTGTGTGTGTGTGTGTGTGTGTGTGTGTGTGTGTGTGTGTGTGTGTGTGTGTGTGTGCACATATGACAGCAAGAGCGTCCTATGCAACAGCCACTGCAGGCTAATAGTCATGAACATGCATTGTGTGTGTGTGTGTGTGTGTGTACGCATGTGCGTGTGTGTGTGCATATTTTTTTAGTTGTTTCTGCTCTTTCCCACACAAACACAAGGTCTTTATTTAAAATGTGTTACTGCTCTTAAAATCCAACCTGAAATGACAATGAATATGCACAAACATGTGCGTGCAAGTACAGTTCTTGCTGTGTAGTTGTGCAGTTGTTTACGGAATTTCACGCGGTGTAAATGCAAAACGGCAAAACAATGAGTAAAGTATGACATTGGTGCATGGATAAACTATAGGCCTAAATTTCAGCCAATGTATAGTAGTGATTGTCATCTATATTTAAACAAATGCAGCGCAGTGAATCATTTCTGTTTGCAACACACTTTTCATTCGTCCCTCATGCAGGGGTCTATGCAATGAAAAAAAAACCCAAAAAAACAAAATAGGAGCACAGATAAGAATTTAGGAGCACTGTGTTAACGCACAGACAAAAAGGGTCTAAGAGAGTAGGCTATACCTTTCTCCCCACACACACAGGCGTACACATTCTACATAATAGGTGCTGGTCACAGGCCTAGTTTTTCAAAATTCCTCCCAGTAAAAGGGCTGAACAACATATCATACATTTATGTCTATATTCACATTCATTACACATTAATTTCTATATGCAGCCCGATGTCTCCTCTGCTGTATCAATATCGCCTAACTCATTATCCTATAACTGTTAAACAAAGCCTGGGGATTGTCAGTAAACCTTCTCTGAAGGATTTTTATTGCTCCCAAACCAAAGTTAACTACAACAACTTGACTAGGCTTTTGATCCCTGTCTTTCAAGCACTCGTGGTTTTCTCTATAGGATGTATTTACTCCAGGAGGAAAATGCGGAGGAAATCATTTTTCAAAACGTTTTTAGAAAAACGGAAATCGTTTAAAAAAAAAAAAGGTAAAAAAAAGTTTTTTTTTTTTTTTTTTTACATTTTCGGAAACTACGGTGCGCCATAGTTTCCTCAATGTGTGGGAAACTACAACAACTTGACTAGGCTTTTGATCCCTGTCTTTCAAGCACTCGTGGTTTTCTCTATAGGATGTATTTACTCCAGGAGGAAAATGCGGAGGAAATCATTTTTCAAAACGTTTTTAGAAAAACGGAAATCGTTTAAAAAAAAAAAAGGTAAAAAAAAGTTTTTTTTTTTTTTTTTTTTACATTTTCGGAAACTACGGTGCGCCATAGTTTCCTCAATGTGTGGGAAACACTGGGCTATGTAGCCTAACCATTCCGTCGTCTGTTGGTCTTACACTAGTCAACTAGCCTACGTATGCTAAGTGCTAACGTGAAGAACGTTACTCCAACCATAGCATTGCTGTAATGTCAAATACGTTACGCCATATATACTGGCGTCGCAGGGCAGCGCTCTGGTTAATGCTGTTTGAAACAAACGTGTAGATACCCTCACGGCAGAAGTCATATCTGATCACACAATTGTTCATGTAGGGATGGAGTCATCGAGCCGATGCCTTTCATTTCGACCACAGCTAACATGTTCACCGAAAGAGTTTGGCAAAGTCTCCTTCTCCAGCAAAGGCATTAACTCAGAACTTCAGATTTCTCCCAAACCACAGCTGAGGGCACCGACAACAAAAGAGTTGAGTAGCAGTCCCTTTATGTGATCTCTTTCTTTATTTCTTTCTTTCTTTCTTTCTTTCTTTCTTTCTTTCTTTCTTTCTTTCTTTCTTTCTTTCTTTCTTTCTTTCTTTCTTTCACTTGATTCCCTTCTTTCAGTTTTGATTGTGCTGACATTTCACTCTTTTTTATATTTTGCATTGTGTCTTGCTTCTCGGCTTAGATTAGTAAGTGTGATTGTGGCAATTGGGTTTGTGCTTTGGTATAGTGTGTGTGTGTGTGCAAGGGCGTAACTTTATGCTGACAATTGGGGGGGTCAAGATTTCCATCTAAATGAATTAAATGGCTAAACAGTTTTCTTCACTATTTGCATGTACAGTTATGTATGTTACCTGGTCATTTGTGTCTCTCTCTGTACTCTCTCTCCCTGTTTTTGGTCATCCGATTCTCCTTCGCCTCGTTCTCTCCCTCTGTCTTCAACTGATGCACTTCCTCCATCACCTCCTTTCTGTTGCTCAACTGCTACATCTCCTCCGTTGCCTCTCTCTCCTTCAACTGCTGCACCTCCTCTGACACCTTCATACTCTATCTCTTGAACTGGTTCACCTCCTTTGTCACCTCCTTCTCTCTCCCTCTCATCTGTGCTTCCTCGTCTCCCTCTCTGGATACCCGTCTCTCTCTCATCACCTGTACCTCCTTGGCCTTGGATCTCTCTTTGGTGACCTGCACAATCAAGTTTTTGAACCTGATATA
>NC_085877.1:18791123-18796123 GCF_034702125.1 Engraulis encrasicolus | reverse complement strand
CCTTTATTCATAATGATGAATCTCTTCCATTGTATTCTTATGTAATGAAGACAACTGCACATCGTGTGTATTTGTTATGCGGTAGGTGAGGAAAACAGAATCGTACATCTAAAAAAGCCTGTGTCCTTCTGTACCCCACATACACGGAGAGCAGTCTGTTTTTGCCCACCCAGATGCCACTGTTTTTGTAAAGGACACGTTTGTCCTTTGGGGTGCGTCCTAATTTTGGCACCGCATAACGACTTCACCTCTCGAAAAGACATTGTTAATGCTCCCTTTGTGGAAATATAAAACTCTAATTTTGTTTTAACTGATCGCTCTCGCTCTGGCGCGACCAAGTCTTATTATCGCAGTGCGCTTCACCGCTTCCAACCTTCTCCTATCCTTGTGATGTCAAAGTCATCATCATCATTACACAGTACATATCCATAAATTCGAGGAATACAATTCTTCTATTAAATAGAAAACTATTGCAATAGAAACTTTTATTTAACAGATGAATAGGACTATCATACGTCATCCCCTATCCTGCTTCCTTTGCCACCAAAATTCAGAATCAGTTCGGTTACACTTGATTTTACTGCTAATGTTCAATTCAGTACAAAGTGAATGCTCAACAACATTTTATATTCTGTATTTCTACTTATACTGTTTATGAACTACTATTCAGTTGTCTGATTGGTTACATCTAGACTAGATCACTGTCCTTGTCTTATTTAAGAGTGTGTGTGTGTGTGTGTGTGTGTGTGTGTGTGTGTGTGTGTGTGTGTGTGTGTGTGTGTGTGTGTGTGTGTGTGTGTGTGTGTGTGTGTGTGTGTGTGTGTGTGTGTGTGTGTGTGTGCGTGCGTGCGTGTGTGTGTGTGTGTGTGTGCAGCATGTATGTGTGTGTGTGTGTGTGTGTGTGTGTGTGTGTGTATGTGTGTGTGTGTGTGTGTGTGTGTGTGTGTGTGTGTGTGTGTGTGTGTCTCTGTGTGTGTGTGTGTGTGTGTGTGTGTGTGTGTGTGTGTGTGTGTGTGTGTGTGTGTGTGTCTGTGTGTGCGTGCGTGCGTGCGTGCATGCGTGCGTGTGTGTGTGTGCGCGTGTGCATGTGCATGTGCGTGTGCATGTGCATGTGAGCGTGTGATAGAGGGTGAAAGAGGACAAAGAATGTTAGAGCACTTTCTTTAAACTTTGCCATTGTTTATTGTGTGAAGGAGGCAGCCATTTGGAGAGGTGTATAGTAAAGAAGTGGTGTTGGTCGCTGTCCAAGGTCCTGGAATCTTACAGCCTCTCCTCACTCATGGCCACTGTCCAAGGTCCTGAAACCTTGAAGGTGCTGCACCTCTGAGCAATATACCGTAAACCTGACAAAAACAGAGCGCATGCAGGCTGCCGCTTCATTGGCCCAACTAAACAATTGCCAATGGGCTCTGTTTTTGTCCGGTTTACCACTGACCTTGGCCTAAGCAAAGCAGGCCTACAGTCCAATAACAGAGTGTCAGCCAGAAACAGCATTACATGTCAGTATTACATAATATGACATGTGCAGTCAGAGGCCTGAAGACATAGTTTTCAATATGAAGAGTTTTGTAGCAAACCGACGTTTCCTCCATTATTGACTCTTGCATGTTACTATTGGAAATGACTGTGCAGAAGTCCTATCATCTATGTGCGAATTCTTGCTATGCTATTCACATATTTTGAGAACATACTTTTTAGGTAACACTTTATTTTAGGGACACATCTATTAGCACTAATACATACAATATTAATGCCTGTGTAAGTAACTTGTAAGGCATGTACAAGCAAAATAAGACAGTTGTTGAGCATGTATTCACAAATGTCTTGTTCATGCCCAATTAGGGATGTATTAGTAATATAACCTTAGTAAGGACCAGTAAGCCTATATTTCTATTTATTAGTAAGTAGTAAGTGGCAGAATACAATGTGTATAAGCTCCCGACACACTGTGTGAACAAACCCTGAACAGTGTGAAAACAGATGCGGAATAAGGGTCCCTATTCTAAAGTGATGCATTGGTCAGCCCAGATGTTTCAGGGCCTCCGCACTACCAAAGTCCACCTTGTTACCTAGGGCCCCCTAACCACCCAGGCCCACACTATTCAGCCCCCCTATATACAAAGTGTAAGGATATGTTAAATGGTAGTATTTAGAATCATCTAGTTTTCTCTTACTGATGATACACCTAAGAAGGTAACAGGAGCCTATATATAGCAAGGATTGAACGTACACTTGTCAATGGCGGTGGGTTGGTGAGATGTCATTTTTCTCTTGTACCACTGAGTTTTAATTGTAAAAAAAAAAAACCCACAATAAATGCAGAACATTAGAATAATAGTTTTAGCATAAGCAAAACTAAACTATTCTTTTGTGATCATTAAGTTAATGCTTGAGAACATTAGCTTCAAGAAGTGCAGTGCATGATGGGTACGCAATCTAGGCCAACAGACAACCTACCCAGCTCTGAGCCTACGTCCTTAGCTCCTCCCCTCACTCGTGGCCATGCATTGCATTTCTGACTAAGGGCGTACCCATCATGCACTGCACTTCTTGGAGCTAAGTTTCTCAAACATTAACTCATTTATCACAAAGGAATAGCTTAGTTTCTGTATTTATTGTAGGGTTTTTACAAATAAAACGAATTGGTGTATGAAAAAATGACATCTCACCATCCACCGTCATTGAGAACTTTACGTCCAATCCTTGCTATATTACATTACATTACATTACATTACATTGCATTTGGCAGACGCTTTATAACCAAAGCGACTTTCAGAAGAGGACATAATCAAGCCAACATCACAAGCAAATACAAAGTGCACAGGAGATATACAGAACAACAAGTGCAATTACAAAGAGGGGTTAGTTTTTTTTTAAAGTTTTTTTTTATTTTATTTTTTTTTTATAATAAAGAGGAAATAATGAGAACACACACACACAAACACACACTCACAAACTAAACTAAACTAAACTAAACATAATGTCAGGATTCTGCCCTGGGGCAAGGCCAGTTCAATCATTAGTCTAGTAGATTCTCTCGAAAGAGGAATGTCTTTAGTTGTTTCTTGAAGGCTGCAAGAGAGGTGCTTAGTCTTGCTGCCTCTGGGAGACTGTTCCACCACTTGGGAACCACAACGGAGAACAATCTTGACTGGGAGTACCTAGAGCGACTGGATGGCAGAGCCAGACGGCTTGTGCTGGATGAGCGCAGATCTCTTCCAGTAACATAAGGCGTTAGTAGGTCCTTCAGATAAGCTGGGGCCGTTCCTGTGATGGTTTTGTAGGCAAGGGTTAATGCCTTGTGCTTGATCCGGGCGGCGATCGGTAACCAGTGCAACTCAATAAATAGAGGAGTAACATGGGTCCTTTTGGGTTGATTGAAGATCAACCGTGCCGCCGCATTCTGGATCATCTGCAGAGGCTTTAGCGCACAAGCAGGTAGACCTGTCATGAGTGAGTTGCAGTAGTCAACGCGGGACAGGACCGTGGCCTGGACCAGTCGTTGTGTAGAATATTGTGTCAGCACAGGTCTGATATTCCGTACGTTGGACATCTGGATTCGACAGGTCCGGGTGACCGAGTTGATGTAGTTGGAGCATGACAGCTCATCATCAATCATGACGCCAAGGTTTTTGGCGACTTTGCTTGGGGTCACGATGGTGGAGCCTATCTTGAGGTTGATGTTGTGACTGAGCGGCTCTTTAGCTGGGATCACCAGGAGCTCTGTCTTGGCCAGGTTCAGCTGTAGGTGGTGGTCCTTCATCCATGTTGACAAGTCGGTGAGGCAGGCAGAGATGCGTTCCGAAACCGTGGTGTCCTCTGGACGGAACGACAGGTACATCTGGGTGTCATCAGCATAGCAGTGGTAGGAGAACCCATGTGTTTGAATGACACGTCCCAGGGAGGATGTGTATATTGCAAACAGAAGGGGTCCCAGCACTGATCCTTGGGGTACGCCTGTGGAGAGGGTGTGAGTCGTAGACAGCTTCCCTTGCCATGACACACTGAAGGTGCGTCCAGAGAGGTAGGAGTTGAACCATGAGTGGGCAACGCCTGTGATTCCCATGGCTGTGAGTATCCTCAGGAGGATCTTGCTATATAATGCTTCCAATTGCATTATGGTATATTGAGTAGAATAAGTGAGATCTACTTAACTCCTGAGTCAAATAAAAAAGTAGTAATGTTCTTACACTTTGCTTCCCGGGGGCGGGGGGGGGGGGGGGGGCTAGAGTAGGGGCCCTAGGTAGTGCGGTTTGTTCACACAGTGTACCAGGAGCTTATACACATTGTATTCTGACCCTTACTGCTTACTCATAAATAGAAATCTAGGTCTACTAGGTCCTTACTAAGGATATATTGGTAATAAATCCCTTATTGTGCATGAACAAGACATTTGCGAATAAATGTCTAACAACCGTCTGATTTTGCTTAGTACATGCCTTACAAGTTACTTACTAAGGCATTAATATTGTATGTATTAGTGCTAATAGATGTATCCCTAAAATAAAGTGTTACCACTTTTGAATATAAAATGCATGTTGCAAAGCAATGCCATGCAATGCAATGCCCAATACAAAAAAAGTCAATTCTCAAAATGTTCCAAAATGGATATACATAATTTTGCAACGAAGCTCTCAACTATTTATCTACTTATTCAAACAGTTAACTGTTAACTTTATTTAACTTTTTTTCTAGTCAACTAGCTCATTTATAGCCATGCTGGTGGTGGCTCAGGTAGTAGAGCAGCCTGTTCGGCAACCAGAAGGTTGGAGGTTCAAGCCCCACTCTGCCTGATCCCATGCGATATTTCCTTGAGCAAGATACTTAACCCCAGATTGCTCCTGGTGAAAGGGTGGTACCCTGCGTCACAGCCACTGCCAACGGTGTGTGATTGTGAATGTGAATGTGAAGCATGCAATGTAAAGCGCTTTGAGTGCTTGAAGGAGTGGACATGTGCTATAGAAATGCAGTCAATCTAACATTTACAACAAACATGCCTA
>NC_085877.1:18771123-18776123 GCF_034702125.1 Engraulis encrasicolus | reverse complement strand
CAGCTCAGCAGGCAGTTCGTTCTTGTTGCCAGAAAGGCGGGAGATGTTCGGGTAGACGCCATATTTGCGTTATGAATCTTCTCCGTTGATTTCTATGGACACTTACGACAGTGACCAATCTCCCCTTCCTAAAAAATATCTGCCAAGATGCCCTGTTGATTCCGGCTCAATGGCCTTGAAATAGCAGCATTTAAAAAAAAAAAAAAAACATATAACATTGAAACATAAATGTGGAATTAAGAGGTTTTTCAAAGATGGATCTTGGAAAATGTTGTGAGGACTGAGAAACACTTTTATTTGAAAAAAAAAGAAAGCACTCAGCACTCTGTAGAATGTAACCTCATTTAAACACAGTATGTTGACAAATCTTTGTGCATATGTTTTCAAATGACTCCCTTTTGTATGCACCTCTACCCATCTCCTTGAATACCCTTCTTTCTCTCACTCTTTTGTTCTCTTCATTAGGCATGTGTCCTTCCTAGCCCTCCTTTTATTCTTGTTCTCATTCATTGTTTCTCTTTGTACCTGATTGTGACTCAGGGGAATGATTACACAGCCTTTTTTATCAAAGACTCCAAGCTCTACTTTTGTTTTGTTTTTCATTTTCCCTCCAACAGAGTAACCAGGGCTGGACTGGCCATCTGGCACAGTGGGCATTTCCTGGTGGGACCTGCATTTGCATTTACATTACCTTACATTTCCAGAAATGTAAAAAAAAAACGTTTTTTTTCTTTTGTTTCCTTTCTGAAAATAAGGGCCCACAAGGGTGTGGGGCCCACCGGTGAGTCAGTTCTGCTCCGCAAATTGTGAGGGACCTCTTTAAGCCAAAAGTGCCCGGGCCCTATTTGTCCTCCATTCCAGCCCTGGGAGTAACCGCCGACTGTTACTCCGTCGTTCGCTATTTCTCATGCATTCTCTGTCTATCTATCTTTCTTTTCTGTGATTGCTTTGTCTTCCGTTTGTTTGATCCGTTGGGATATGGGCGTGGACATATAGTCACAACTGATAAGCTGACCTTTGGAGGAACTTTTGGCGTTGAATTACTACACGCACTTGTGCATGTGCACACACACACACACACACACACGAACATATACGCATACACACACACACACACACACACACACACACACACACACACACACACACACACACACACACACACACACACGAACATATACGCATACACACACACACACACACACACACACACACACACACACACACGCACAATCTTTTCCACTTTTTACTTACATCTGTACTGTGCACTTGCAAAATTCACACGCATTCACATCCGCACAAACACAAGCACACACACACAAATATTCACATCTGCACTAAGACATACAAACAGACACACAAGCCATCTGCTGCTGGACAGCTGCTTGATGAGGATAAGAGCGCATTTTCACACACACACACACACACACACACACACACACACACACACACACACACACACACACACACACACACACACACACACACACACACACACATACACACACACACACACACGTTATGTGAATTTAAGTAGATAATGCTAATATGCAATATGTCATCATGATACTGCCTTTGACCAGCGCACCGACATGAACCGTCTATCATGCGTGTAAATGATGGCTTTGCATGTTAACTCTGGCTCTCTACAACAACCTGTGACAGGTTAAGGTTAGGGGTGGTTTTGGTGTGGGCACAATTTTGCCATTTTCCTTTGCATATTTTGCTGTTGTTGGCAAACCTAATGCGGCACAAATGTTGCTTTGTTATTAGGGAAAACTGTAACACTTTATTTTAGGGATACATCTATTAGCACTAATAAATACAACGTTCCTGTATAAGTAGCTTGTAAGGCATGTACAAAGCAAAATCAATCATTTGTTAGGCATGCATTCACAAATGTCTTGTTCATGCACAATAAGGGATTTCTTACCAATTTAACCTTAGTATGGACCTAGTAGGCCTTAGCATTTGCTTAGTACATGTTTTACAAGTTACTTATGCAGGCATTAACATTGTATGTATTAGTGCTAATAGATGTATCCCTAAAATAAAGTGTTACCGGGAAAACTACTTTCACTCTGCAGGGTTGTAGGGCATGAGTTAACATACAAAGTTGTTGCAACAACGTGTCGAATTCACAAACTTGAAATAACATGTCTTTTCATGAGGACAGTCCTGCGAAAACTCTTTGATTTTTACTTTACTGCATGTGATTGCTGTCTTCCCTGTCATCCTCAATGTATTCTTGTTCTTCTCCTCTTGGTCTGCTTGTGCCCCGAGTTGAACCCATTGAAAATGCATCTTTGGGTGCAAGTGTGTGTGTGTGTCTGTGTGTGTGTGTGTGTGTGTGTGTGTGTGTGTGTGTGTGTGTGTGTGTGTGTGTGTGTGTGTGTGTGTGTGTGTGTGTGTGTGTGTGTGTGTGTGTGTGTACTCTGTGTGTACTCTGTGTGTACTCTGTGTGTGTACTCTGTGTGTACTCTGTGTGTGTACTCTGTGTGTGTGTGTGTGTGTGTGTGTGTGTGTGTGTGTGTGTGTGTGTGTGTGTGTGTGTGTGTGTGTGTGTGTGTGTGTGTGTGTGTGTGTGTGTGTGTGTGTGTGTGTGTGTGTGTCTGCTGACTGACACTACGGCAGATGGGGGCACGGCTATCCCAACACCATGGGGACTTATGTACAGTCTCACTAACAGCTGGAGGCACCACACACACACACACACATGCACGCACGCACGCACGCACGCACACACACACACACACACACACACACACAAAGACTGAATGTAAATGGAAACACACACACACACACACACACACACACACACACACACACACAGAAATGGAAACACACACACACACACACACACACACACACACACACACTGAAAGGGAAACACATATGGTGACAGAAATCTATTCATTCTGAGATAAAAAAAAAACATATCCTCTCATTGCCTCATGTAGAATCACACTCATCCTCTCTCTCCTTGCCTTTCTCACACATTCTCTCTCTCTCTCTCTCTCTCTCTCTCTCTCTCTCTCTCTCTCTCTCTCTCTCTCACACACACACACACACACACACACACACACACACACACACACACACACACACACACACACACACACACACACACACACACACACACACACACACACACACTCACTCTCTCTCTCTCCTTTCTAACCTTCTATTCTTATGCACCATTTGGAAACTGATATTCAATAACAAATCTCCTCTTGTTTTTGTTTTCATCCACAACATGTTTTTGTATTTCCTTCCCTTCCATCGATTTTTTGGGATTTGCCAAAAGTTTTCTCATTTGTTCTCCTCTCTTCTCTTGGAGGGAAAGAAAAATACTTTCCTAATGATTGATCTTTTCTTACGCGTACAAATGGCATCCTCGTACTTCAGAAAGCTGAGGTTTTTGGTGCGTTGTTTGGAGAAAACAATGTCCGGATTCCAACCAATGGAAGCAGTTATCCGTTATAATCTTTTCTTTTTCTTTCTCTCACATTCTGTTTTTGGGGAGATACACTGGAACCTTCATATCAAATCATACATTACATCATTTTCAGTCACATGCAGCAGCTCCATATGACAATATGTCAGTCTTACCCTCCGTCACAAAAAAGAAATGCCCTTTAAGTATGAAAGTGTGCTCATACATATTGCCTATTGACCTTGTTTTAGTTCAAGGGTGGGCAAGCAATTCATTTTCAAGATTTTCAGGTGACTTGTTAATATTTGTTACCAATTGAGCTGAGCCAAATTCACTTAGAATAAGTCCTTTCACTCGGCGGCCATCTTGGCTACGCCTCAGGGTTGCAATTTCAGATTAGTAAGACCCTGGGTGTCCCAAAAAGAATGATACCCAGAAATGGAACAATGGAGCGACACACAACCCATCTGGTTGGAATCGCAATGAAAACTAGTTTATAATAGCTATCTCAGATTGGCCGTATATATGAAAGCAACGCTGCAAATCATCATTTTCTTACTGATGTGTTCTGCACATGCGCAGAATTTCACGATACACGTTCTGTGTCACGGTCTGTGAGATCAAGTGGGCGCGGACTCTGTTGCAACCCCACGAGTAGCTACGCGATGTGAACCGCACATGTCATCAGCAACCGACCAGCGGAAGCAGATTCTGAGGGCATACCGGTTGGGTTTGAGCACTCGTAAAAGCTTACACGTCAAGGCGGTGAGATGATTGGATAAATGACAGCGCAGTTCAGCAAGCAATTGGCTCTTGTTACCGGACAGACACACGCCTCATTAGCGTAGCGTATTTTCCCCGATCATTCCTATGGGCGCTTTTCTGAAGTTTTCCGTCTCCTTATACGGACTGTCTCTGGCTGAGCTACCAAGCCATTGCATCACACTACAATAGCTCTCATACAGCAGGGGATAGATGTTGCTTCAACTGCTGTAAATCTTAGTCGTTGCGGGCCGAAAGACTTTCCCCATTCCCTTTCCTCTTCTCTCTCACTCACTCAATCCTCTTCTGGGCCATTTGGACCATGACGCTCCAAGAGGTCCTTCTTCCAGGCCTGGTCTACTGCCAAATTCAGGGCTTCCTCAAGAAAGAGGCCTCTCCTCCTTTGTTCCTTCTCCAGGTTTGTCTCAGACTACATGACTATCGGCCAGATTCGCGGCTGAAACACCCCCTTACGACAATCGTGAAACGTTACCCCCCCAGGACCATCGAATAACAAGAAGCAAAGGTGGCGGAAACGGTTTTGGGATTGAAGACGCCCTCAACGCCAAAAAACACTTCCGTCAAAGGTGTCAAAGGAGAAGTTAAACTGCGGCAAAAAATATGTAATGAGCTATGTCACGGTTATGCGGCAGCCAACACAATGTCTACATTTTTCTAAACGCGAGCTTCGGTTGCTCGCTCTCCCTGCTCAAACATTAGATTTCGAATATTTTGCCACTTTTTGTCGTCTCTGATCTGTTCAGCCCAGGAGGAATTCTTCAGCTTTTTACAACCTTTGTTT
>NC_085877.1:18756123-18766123 GCF_034702125.1 Engraulis encrasicolus | reverse complement strand
CGCACACGCACACACACATAGAGGAAGTAATTGCACTGATTTATCACAGTGGGGAGCAGTTCATAAAGTCGGTGTTAGGAGCTTTTGTAAATTGCTGCTCTGACAAAGAGAAGGAAAGGCCCTCTGCAACACACACACACACACACACACAGACACACACACATGTGTGCGCACACGCACACGCACACACACACACACACTGACAAAGAAAAAGGTTATAAGCAACTTGCTGGCGTCAGCAACCATCATGCCAATTTCTGTGTCGGGGAAAGACGTTGTCAAGCTGTACAAGCACAATGTATACAGCAGCCCACAGTAAATGTAAGCCCACAAGGCATGTGTGCGTGTCTGGGCTTGTCAAACATGCTTTGAAGCCTTACTGTAAGAGAGCATTTACAGTGCTGCTTGAAAGTGTGTGAACTTTCCCGATATGGTCACTGTTTTTGTATTATTTTTCTTAAAAGGACCATCTAAAGGGGCAAAAATATGAAAATTAGTCTGTTTTAATGTTATGAATTTTGCAATACTTGTTTGTATTTCTTTTTAAGGGACCATCTAACCTGTCAAAGGGACTAAAGATGAAAATTAGCCTTACGGCTATAATCTTGTATATTTACCATATTTATTTTTAAAAATGCTATTGATACAGTATATGCTGTTTTTTTCTCCAAACATGACTCTTTCACACTCTGGTGTTGTACGTACGTAATATATTAGCCTAGGTAATGTACAGTATAATGTAAAATGTGCATTGCTAATTGTGTACAGTATATGACGCAATCAAACTAAGTGTTATCCAGACATGCATATCATCGTGCATTTTCAACGTGCATTAAAGGTACACTGTGCAGGAAATGGTCAAAAAAGGTACTGCAACTATGTTGCTCATTGAAACTGTGTTGCCTATTGCCAAATTTGATCTTTTCATGAAAGTTTACTTAGTAATTAACTAATATTTTTAGTATGGCCCAAGTACAGTCATTTTTGCAGCTAAAAATGGCTATTTTTGGAAATTCAAAATGGCGGACCATGGAGAAGATCCCCCTTTTCATGTATGAAAAATGTTTTTTTTCCATTCATAATGAATACTTAGAATTTGACATAATATTAACATTGACATAACATTATTTCCCTCAGCAAGAATGAATATTTAATACTGGTTTTGGGCATTTTCATGCCGTCCTGTTTTCCAAATGTCAGATTCAGTCTTCATATTAGCAGGTAAAGAATCTTGTTTTGCCCAAGACAATTGCAAATGTTGATTCACAGTAATCATCACAATATGACAAAACTGTCAGAAAGACTATTTTGCTTTCCATTATACATGAAATTTGCCATTTTGTGTGTGTCCACGAAAACTGTGTTAACCGTGTCACGGTCTGAAACCCCCTCCATAAATCAGTAAGGGTTTGGTCTTAGGCCATATGAATATCATAACGTGATCTCTTTGGCAGGATATGGGAAGACTTTTTGGTAAGTTTTCCATTCTTCCATAATTTAATCCATTCTTTTTCATGTTTCCATAGCGGGAAAATTACCTGTCAACTGTGTTATCAACATATTCATAAGAATCTGAATTAGGAATCACATGTAGAAAAACACAGATGAAGCATACAAATACATGAATTGATTAAGGTGTTGTTGTGGCACTTCTGAGGTCCTCAGTTAGCACAACACTATGAAAATGGCTGAAATGTCAAGCCATGTTACCGTCCATGGTGTTACCAGCTATGACAGTTGAGGAGGACTATGTTTTTTCCAATTTATCTCCATATTGATAGACAAAATAATTAGTGTTCTAGGGAGATGGGTTTGTCTGCTCTGTTTTTTCTCCTAAAAATGTGCCGACTTGTTCCCCTGAACTCTTTTGACCATAACACAGATGAGTAACACGGTTGACTGTTTTGAAAGTGTTTTTGTACTATTGATGTGTTGGAAAAATCCTATGAACAGACACTAGGGATTATCTCTGGAGAGGGAAGTTTTGTGTAAGGAGGGTGACTAAATTTAAATCAGACGTTACAGGGATTTATAATGAAAAATGTGTCAATCTGTATCACAGTGAATCATAAAATCCTACTTATGAAGCTCAACAATCGCATTTTCTATATCAGTTGCACAGATTAATGACAACATTATTGGTTAGGGACATAAGCACTTTCAAACGTATGTTGTTTCAACTCTGTAGTATTTTTTTATGTTTGAAATTACATACTATTTGTATTTTGACAAAATAATCAAGCAAATGTTCGCTTTCATAAGAGTATTTATCGAGTGATTTAAGATTAAGCTTGGCAATTTGTTTGTCTGGAAACTGAAATGTATAAACTATGGAAACATCTAGGTCATTTATTGGAAAAAAATATTGATAATTGACATTTTGCGTTTGCCACTGGAAACGTAGAATGACCCACGTATGTGACATTTTCCTTTTTGTGACATTGAATGGTCACTATATCCTCCTTCTGAAACACACTCACAACTCCGTCACAGGTATGATGCACGCACTCACGCACATACGCACGCACGCATGCACGTACGCACGTACGCACGCACGCACATACCCACACACTTTCATTTTTCTACTGTTTTATTTGTAGGACAGGTTTGTGATCTTGAAGAACTTGAAATTCTCTCTCTCTCTCTCTCTCTCTCTCTCTCTCTCTCTCTCTCTCTCTCTCTCTCTCTCTCTCTCTCTCTCTCTCTCTCTCTCTCTCTCACACACACACACACACACACACACACACACACACACACACACACACACACACATACACACACACACAAACATGAATGCATACACACACACACACACACACACACACATACACGCACACACACGCAGACACACACGGCTGCGTAGGAAAGCAAGGGGGTTGTGAATAGAAGCCAGGCTTTTATCATGCTAACTACAGATTGTATGCCTTTTGCTATGCAGGCCTTCAGGTGATGACGATCATTCTATCAGTGTGTGTGTGTGTGTGTGTGTGTGTGTGTGTGTGTGTGTGTGTGTGTGTGTGTGTGTGTGTGTGTGTGTGTGTGTGTGTGTGTGTGTGTGTGTGTGTGTGTGTGTGTGTGTGTACGTTTGCACGTATGTAGTCCACTTTTCTGTATATACAACCCAACCATTGTGGATAACATACTACACTAGCACACTGCAGGAATGGCAGTTGCTTCTTTATACATCGCAGTAAAAGTAACACAAGCCACTCCATGTTTAAGTACTGCTTTTAATAGAAATGTTTTATTTAATATCATCCTTAGACTTATAACTGCCTAAACAGTCATGTGAATGACAGCAGATACTGTGCACATGCATGTTTCAGCAATCCATTCAGGGTGCTGCTCCCAGTTGCTTTGCGAGATGGATCGACCCCGCAACATGAATAAACAATAAAGAATTATAAATAAGTCATGTAAAAGACTATAAGTAGCAGTTCATCGGTGAAGCTGAAGGGTTCAAAGAGACAGGCAAAGTATGCATAGACACGCAAAGATGTAATGCAAATAACTTTTGGGTCGGTCCTACAACATCATCGTCAACAACAACAAAATCTGTCTGTCTGTCTGTCTGTCTGTCTGTCTGTCTGTCTGTCTGTCTGTCTGTCTGTCTATCTATCTATCTATCTATCTATCTATCTATCTATCTATCTATCTGTCTGTCTGTCTGTCTGTCTGTCTGTCTGTCTGTCTGTCTGTCTGTCTATCTATATTATTGCATCCCTCAAAACTGTTTTGTGACCTCTCGAAATGTTGTGGGCCAAAACTAATTCAAGGCAAAGTTTGGGCAGTTAGAAAAGCAATAAGCCACTTGAGTCCGTGGGTTATGCTCGATTGATAACGGATAAGGGGACGTTGTGTACCACTCCCCTTTTCCGTTATCAATTGAGCATAACCCCCGGCCTCTCGTGGCTTATTGCTTAACTCGGGCCTGGAGATTGGGCTGGCCATGACGTGGTATTGATCTGTTGAACTCATATCTGGCCTTAGTGTTAAAGATGTTACTGTAATGGTGGGCTAGCATTTTACCTAACAACACACATACACACACACACACACACTGAACTGGGCTGCCAATTCAGATGCTCTTTACAAGAAAGGGCAGAGCAGGCTCTACTTCCTACGGAAGCTTAGATCCTTCAATGTCTGCAACAGGCTCCTGCTGATGTTCTATCAGTCTGTCATGGCAAGTGTCCTCACCTATGCTATTGCCTGTTGGGGAGGTAGCGTTAGGAAGAGGGACGCTGGACGCCTTGACAGGCTGGTGAGGAAAGCTAGGTCTGTGGTGGATATGGAACTGGAGGATCTCACAACCACAGCCGAAAAAAGGACACTTAGCAGATTGGACTCAATACTTGAAAATGACAGACACCCCCTGCACCCGTTTCTGGCCAACCAGAGGAGCCTGTTCAGCTACAGACTCCGGGCCTTCCCCTCAGTGGCGTAACAACTCGGTCACGGGCCCCGGTGCGAGTATCCAGCACGGGCCCTCGGAGGTTGTGCTAATTTTATTTAGGATATTTTATCTTGCCATTACCGGTGAAAGGGGGGGGGGGGCTATATTCTTTGCAATTGCAATAGCATAGTGAATGCTGCAACGATGTGCACATTTACATCATAGAGTATTTAAGTTATCTGTCCCAAAAAAACCGGACAAACGCAAAGAAAGACTTTCGGAATGTGTCTAGAGACTGGTTGAGACAGGGACAGGGGACTGGAGACAGTAGCAGCAACAGCCACAATAACCGCGCTAGCCAGGCGACCGCGAACCCTATTCCAGCCGAGGCGATGAGAGTCAAGGTGGGCTGCAACACGGCAGTATGTGCGTGTGTGCTTGCGAGCGCATGGTGCCTGCTGACAGCAGGCTACACAGACGACGGAGACAACCCTGCTGATCTTAAGCACCCCAGTTTACTTTAAACTTCATAAAAAAATAACACTAAGGACTTAAAAGATAGATAGCACAATCAACAGGATATGCCTTCATAATGATTTCAACCTTCCACTACCCCACATACACAAGGTGCCATTGCAAAGTAATTTTGCGTCCTTTGGCATCACTAAATAACGGCACAAAAAATTATGCAATGCTGGTTATGGAAGACGGTCCCGACTACCATAAACATGGGAAAAGATGGATACGGTGCATGAATGGAAACACAACATCCAAGACAACCATGACAACACATTGGTGACAGCCCACCAGTAAAACACAGACAGAGCTCTAGACACGCACACAGAATCGCCCACTTATTTAGATGTATTTCTCCCCTCCCCTAGCTGACGACTCGAGTCCACTTCGTAACATAGCCAAGCTAACAGAAGAACTTAACTTATATTATGCTAACAGGAGAAACGGTAGATGATAAAAGCAACATGGAGTGGAGATGCTGTTAGCAAGTCAGCACTAGTTGTCAATTGGAGAACACACAACTAAGTTATAACGCTGGGAATAACTACAGCAATAGGCTACCGCTGTCACAGATTACAAACTAGAATGGACACCGTTAAAAATGTGCCTCTTTCGTTTAGCCAGACCCTGGACTATAAATGTGACAACAATTGGAGAATACCTGAAGGAGATGAGTGATATGAAATCACTATACCGGTAATGTCACGGCGGACATTATTATAGGGAAACCTGCCCTTACCTTCTTCGTAGCATCTTTGAAATATTATATCCAAGGAGGTCTAATATCCATAGGATGTTCTTGCTAGCCAGTAGCCATCTCTATTCTTGGCGAATGAAGTGACTAAACTCATTTTATATTCCGCCTTCAAGAAAGCCAACAACGCATACTACTACAACATAGATAAGATGAGAACAAAAGGCCACGTTCGACTGACCAGCATGCATTTAATTTGAATTGGTAAGGGAATCAATCATGTGGTAATTCCAAACAGAACGTTACCACTGGCGACTCGCGCTCCCTGTTTACATACAGCCAATGATAGTGTATGAAAATATATATCCCACAATTCCTGGCCGCAATGTAAAAAATAAAATGCACAAATATAGCGTTCATGTGTTACCTTTATTGCTATTTGAAACATTTGTCTGAATAATTTTACTGCCCATGTAATGACCTGTAGCAATATAGTAACTAAAAGTGCCCATTTGCAATTGATTTGATGGCTGCTCTAAATTCCCACCGTCTTGTGGGAGTGTGCCACGGTCTATAAATAGTGTCTGGGCAAGGGATGATAGTGTAATGGTTGCATTGCGTATCCATTCTTCGACTCGCAATCAACAAGAATACAGGAGGGGTCGCGGGCTCCATGGTCGCGGGCTCCATGGTCGCGGGCTCCATGGTCGCGGGCTCCATGGTCGCGGGCTCCATGGTCGCGGGCTCCATGGTCGCGGGCTCCATGGTCGCGGGCTCCATGGTCGCGGGCTCCATGGTCGCGGGCTCCATGGTCGCGGGCCCCGGTGCGACTGCACCTGCTGCACCTGCTATAGTTACGCCACTGCTTCCCCTGCCGGACAGACAGACTACGGAAGTCTTTTGTCCCCAGGGCCATCCAGCTCTTCAACACCACACAGAAAGAGACAATTAAAGAGATTGTCATTGGTGACTGGACTGCTTAAACTAGCCCCTCACACTGGAACACTCAACCTGCAGCCACTACCCCCCCCCCCCCCCCTCCCCCTTCCCGATTCTTTTCTCTACTGAACAGTTACACTTCATCCCACCCCCACCCCCACCCCCTACCCCCCACCCCCCGGAGCAAGCGCCTGCACTACCTTGGACACTTTAAAGGGGGATTCATACTTGTCGTGACTGGCGCTACCCTCCTTCATACTTCACTCGCGACCTCACTCGCCGCCGTGTCACGACGTCGTGCACCCCACATTTTTTGTAACTTGTCGTTTGCCACCAGCGACCACGCAGGTAGGCAGACAAAGCAGGAGTTGCGGAGAGAGGCTACAACTACTGTAGGCTACTACAGAATGGATCTAGCCTGAGTATCATCCTCCGTAGTGACCGCGCTGGCTCAATACTTTCGCTTGCTGACCACGGAGTCTGACCCTGCAGCCACCCCCGGCAGTTGGAATTCAGATATTCGTTCAGTATCTGAATAGCCAATAGGCTCGCTGATAGTCTAAGCCCCTCCCCAAGCCCTCTTACGTGAAGGCCAGCCTTCTATCAGAGAGGATTTATAGAGGAGAGGCCAAACTGGCAGCTTCTTCCGGGTGGTACTGTCCGGGCGGCGATGTTCAAGCAGAGGAGAGCCGTCAGAATGAATGGGGGTCCTATGAAGCTCCACAATAGACGCAACTGATGTGTCGGATATGGAAGGTCACCGGTTTTCATTTTATTTTTCCTAAAGGAAGTGTAAATTGCCCTTCCAAATGGCATTTGGTTTGATTTTTTAAACTCATTGCATTTTTTTAAAAACACGCATTTTGTGCATGAATAACGTGAAACTCAATTACCCAGAATGCTGCACGTGAGCTCTCTACCCGGGTGATTCTGGAAAACAAACATGGCGGCAACTCGCTTTACTACCTTAAAAATGTGTTAATCCGACGCTAGATTTCTTAACTGATGAAAATCGAAGGCAGAAATCAACATTGTAGTGTCTAAATATGAGGTCGATTGGTCTATTTGTGGCGTACATCACGATCGGCTGAGTTGTTGGCCTCACGTTTGTCAGTTAGCTAGTGGCTAGGCTACGTCTCACCGACGTTAGCATCCCGGTCACCCAAGGAGGTCTACATAAGCGGTCACCCAATCAAATGAGGCCCCGCCCAGCACGCGCAGCTTGAATTCCCTCATTAAGTGAGATAATTTCCAACTGCCGGGGGTGGCTGCAGGGTCAGACTCCGTGGTCAGCAAGCGAAAGTATTGAGCCAGCGCGGTCACTACGGAGGATGATACTCAGGCTAGAATGGATCCTGCATCATTTTCTGGATAATAAAATGTCCTAGAGAGTTATTTTATCTTCTCTCTTAAATGTTGTTCAGTGAAACAATTGTTTACTTTGTTCAGAAGCACGTTGTGTTCGGCGATCTATTTATACATTCTGCCGCCAGAACAATGCTCTCACATGGTCTTGGAATGATCTGGCAATGTAGGCTACAACAAAAAATATATGTTTCAATGTGGTAAGTCACAAGTCAGACGTTCAGTAGCCCTACAGCAGCCGTGTTTGGCTTTCTATTTTATACATCCGTAGAACTCACGCTGCGAGTTGCGAAAAATACTGCCATTTCTCTCATGAACAGCAGAGGGCACTTCCGACAATGCGAGCGAAAGCGCCTTTGAAGTATGAATAGTCTGTCGCAAGTGATGACGTCATTAATGGTTCTCGCGCCGCACGCGCCAAAGTGCGCACGTGAAGTATGCAGAGCCCTTAAGGGTTGCCCAATACAGGACAATAACCCACTACACCCCACCTCAGAATAGCTGCCGTGAACTACTCAGCTTTTGTATGGACAATAATTAGAACATGTTTGGCTCTTGTATGTGTACTTAACATGGTTATTTTGTTTTTCTGTGAGTGTGGATGTATGCAACATGACACCCTACCAGACCTTGTGTCTGTGCAGGGATGTGTGTGTGTGTGTGTGTGTGTGTGTGTGTGTGTGTGTGTGTGTGTGTGTGTGTGTGTGTGTGTGTGTGTGTGTGTGTGTGTGTGTGCGCGTGTGTGGGTGTGGGAGGGGGGTTGTGGGTGGGTTTGTGTGTGTGTGTGTGTGGGTGGGACAATGTGTGTGTGAGTGTGTGTGTGAGAGAGAGAACATGTGTGTATGTGAATAATGGGTAACACTTCCAAATAAGGGGCCATAACTAACAGTAAAGTAGCTACAACCTAATACTTAAGTAAGGGTTAATAATCATTATTTAATGCCACATTAGACACATATTAATTGTTATTAATGCATATGTTGAACATTAGTAAGCAGTTACTTAACTATTAGATAACTATTACCTTGTGTTACAAGTTAATAGCATATTATTATTTAACTAATAGATAAGTAAGGGCACAGTTAATAGCTAAGTAGCTATCAGGTCATACTTAACTAAGGACCAAAATTAACACTTACTTAATACAAAAGCAAGGCATAACTAATGGTTAATTAATACATAAATATTGGGTTTTGGGACCCTTATATTAGAGTTGGCTGAGGATAACTAATGGTTAATTAATAGATAGATATTGATATTTGGGACCCTTATATTAGAGTTGGCTGCGGATAACTAATGGTTAATTAATCGATAGATATTGGTGTTTGGGACCCTTATAATAGAGTTGGCTGAGCATACCTAATAGTCAAGTAATTAATCTACTGTGACATCTAGTTTTCACTCGTTCAAATCACTGTAATAGTGGCAACAGGAGCCATTATATAGCAAGGATTGGACGTACACTTCTCAATGATGGTTGGGTGATGTGATGTAATTTTTTCATGTACCACTTATTAGTTTTAACGGTAAAAACCCTACAATAAATGCAGAACATTATGAAGAGTAATAGTTTTGAAGCGAAACTAAACCATTCCTTTGTGATAATTAGGTTAATGTTTGAGAATATTAGCTCCAAGAAGAGCAGTGCATGATGGGTACGCAATCTATAGGCAACAATAATTCGGTATTATTTAATCATTAGATATGCCTTACTTTTGTATTAAGTAAGTGTTAATTAAGGTCCTTAGTTAAGTATGACCTAATAGCTACTTAACTATTAACTGTACCCTTACTTATCTATTAGTTAAATAATTATATGCTATTAACTTGAGACACATGGTAAGGGGCCATATATATAATTATAATTAACATAATTAACAGCAAATTAGCTATAACCTAATACTTTAGTAACAGTTAATAATCACTACTTAATGCCACATTAGACACATACAAACTGTTATTATTTCACATGTTAAACATTAGTAAGCAGTTACTTAACTATTAGATAACTATTACCATGTGTCTCAAGTTCATAGCATATAATTATTTAACTAATAGATAAGAAAGGGTACATTTAATAGTTAAGTAGC
>NC_085877.1:18743623-18746123 GCF_034702125.1 Engraulis encrasicolus | reverse complement strand
CTCCCGGGGCAAGCAGCAACACGGGGCACGCGGCTCCACGGCTCCACGGCTCCACGGCTGGCTCACAGCACAGCACGGCACAGAGCAGCGCAGGACAGGACAGGACAGGACAAGAGCAGAGCAGCACAGAACACAGCGGAGCAGAGCGGAGCGGAGCAACACAGAATGGCACGGCTCGGTTCTGCACGGGACAGAACGTAACGGCATACTCCTTGTGGCGCCGCGTCACGGGATGGGACGAGACTGGAGATTACGGGACAGCAGCGCTGCATACAACGGTACACAACAGGATTTTTAAGGGACACCAAGACGGCACGGACAGTGAATTTGGACAGAACGTCATGGGACGGTACCGTGCTGAATGGAACGTATAAGGGGACGTGTTGGATAAGGGGACGTCGGGGATAAGGAGTAAAGGCGACCCGCGAACAGAGGACCAAAAAACGGAGCCCAAATTACTAAAGAGCCGGATGGCGAAGAAGAGCCTGTCTTCCTCTTTTTCCTCCTCCTCCTTCACTTCCTCTTTCTCTTTCTCTTTCTCCTCCACCAACACCTTGGTCCGTCTCTTCTCTCCTGCTCCAGTCACCTCCCCACACCTCTGTCCCACCTCATCCTTCATTTTGAATGAAAGGACCAATGGTGGTTTGCCCTGTCGAGCTTTGACTGTGTGTGCTTGAGTGTGTTTCATTTCGGAGTTTTTTTTGTGAAGGTGGTGTAGGCTTTTCTTTCGGGGTTTTATTGTCTGATTGTCCGTGTCGTTTTTTATCTTCCAAAAAAAGTCATTATATCTACTTGACATAAAGTTTGGGACTGAGGTGAATTGGAGGGCGGAAAACTGCACAGAAAAAGAGAGAGAGAGAGAAAGACTAAGAGAAAGAGTGTGAGAGAGAGAGATACACGAGACCTCTTGCACTCATCCGGCCAAGCTGGGACAGGACTGAATGGGACGGGCTGGGCTGCACTAGTCTCGCTGTGCAGTGGTGTATCGTGCATCGTTTTTTTTTCGTCTCGTTTACTGCCATCCATTTACTCTATCTTGTGTGTGCGTTTGGTGTTTTTTTTTTTTTTTAAACGTATCTCTGTGCCTCGATTGGGGGAGCTTTGTCGGGCGCGAGGACCATGAGTGTGCTCTATGCGGCCCCAACAGCCCCTGTCTGTCTGTTGTGACAGCAGCATACGTGACAACGTTGTCTCGACGTTTTCTCAACGCTCCAACCAACACTGTCAAAACAGCAGTGCTTTCTCTCTTTTTTTTTTTTTGCTATTCTCCTATCTGGCTGGATATTATCCGTCTGCTCTGATAATCTGATCCAAAGAGACATTCCAGTCAGTTGACGTCAAATAACAACATTAACGGCAAGTGATTGAGTTCGAACGACTTCTGTGTCGAGGAACGAAGGCTGGACACACTTCATTGCCACTTACTGCTGTTTTCGATTGGTCAACCGGACAGGGCAGCTTGCAGTAAAAAAAAAGAAAAAAAAGAAAAAACGACCGCCCTCATTGGCTGGTGGAGGACCAGAGGGGGAGAGCGGAGCGGAGGAGGGAGTGGGAGGGAAGGGGGGCAGCCAGGATTAATTTGCCCACACAGAGGAGCTGGGACGTGGGGAGAGCCCATGGAGACAGCAGGGGGTAGCCTGGTACTGTCCATTTCTCTACCGCTCAACTCTGGCTCTGGTGCCTCTGTGCTGCCGGTGACAAGATGACTTGTGTGAGATTATGTCCATGTGTTTGGAGAGGGAAGGTCAGTTGTCAGACCAACACTTGATCTGCAAGGAGGAACTCTATTATAAAGACTTAAAGGGAACTCTATCCAAGGAGTACAGACGTTTATTGTAACAGAAAAAAACTACAACTACCAAAGGTCTACTTGGCTCTCCTGATTGACGATAACAACGACAACGGCAACAACAACAAATTCTCTAAACTTCATTGGGAGTTGTGGACTCCACCCACGCCCCACCCACCACTGCACGGTTGTCTATTTCTACCCCCAGCACAACCTCCAAACTCAAAGCCAACACTGAGTTTCTCCCGTTCAGACAAACAGGTCACGGGAGAAGACCCAAACTCCCCCCCACTCGTCCCTCCTCCTCACACTCCCCCCTCCCCCAATAGCCGCGATCAGCCCAGCCGTCCGTCCAATCGCCACCTCCGCCCCCGTCGCCCTGGGAGACCCGGGAGGGGGGCGGCCGACCTTAGCCCCACGCGCCCCCCCTAACCCCCAAGTCGGCTCCCGACGCCGACGCAGACGACGCCGCACCCGCAGGCTAACGCCAGGGCTTAGCGTCAGCCTCTGCTGGTTCCGGTTCCGACTCTGGGTCCGGCTCCTCGGCAACAGTCGCCGTTGTCGTCAACGACAACAAAGTCGCCGTTGTCAACGTCTTCCACAAGATGGCCGCTCTTGCCAGCTCACTAATTCGTCAAAAACGGGAAGTGAAGGACCAGCAAGCCAACCGGCAGACCAACACCAAGCGCAAGCCATGCCCCAAGGCCAACA
>NC_085877.1:18711123-18721123 GCF_034702125.1 Engraulis encrasicolus | reverse complement strand
GCACACACAAATTACACACACACAGACACACAGACACACAGACACACACACACACACACACACACACACACACACACACACACACACACACACACACACACACACACACACACACACACACACACACACACACACACACACACACACACACACATCTTTTCATCACCTCTCAATTCAATATGCCCCCAGCCCCCTCTCCCCCCCTCTGCTCCGCGCGCCCCCCACCCCCTCCACCTCTCCTGTCGTGCCAGTGATAAAGGGGTGTTGATATATAAGCATTGACTAGACTGGACTAGCCATCTGTGAGCTAAGGTCACTAACCCTAGGACAGCCACACATATACTAATAACGAATAAAGCAACACTGTTTTTCACATACGCATGCACGCACGCATGCAATTATGCACGCATGCAAGTACGCATGCACACACACAGCGCAAGCCTTTATGTGCCCCTAAGCAAAATTTCATCTGGCGCCCCCCATACCACCACCTACTCAGCATAAGATGCTTCATAAGCTTTATTTACTTGCACGAGTGAGGGGTAGGAGCTAAGGACATAGGTAGGCTGTCTGTAGATTGTGTACCCATTAGTCCATGAGCCAGACCACCGATCGCAATCGAAAGGGTGGGCAAAGTCTTGTTGGTATTTTATTATTGCTATATATGTCCAGTTTATGAATTGGTATGATAACCTTTGCAGAACAGTAGCTTTATCATATTTATCATGCATTTCTTATTTGAACCATTTTACACTAAAAACGCCTAGGCTAATTTGCTAATATCTTGATGAATTGAGCATAAAAATGACTGTGAGATAAATATATTTATAGGAAAATATGTTATACAAAATTCTTGGATAGTTCAAAGGGCACGTTACACATATTTCCCACTTAATTTAGTTAAGGCCCCCATTTTCACTGACTTTTCGTTTAAAAAATGAGGGTTTATTTCTCAAGAGTGAAAATAGTGGTAGATTGGGTAAAAAAAAAAATCTCTATGCCTCACCACACAATTTGCCCAGTACATTGCAAAACAGGTGGGTTTTGTATTACAAGTTTCCTTAAAAGCTATGTTTCATTATCCAAACAAAGTGTAATGTACTTAAATGTAAACTAATTTACAGACACACTCAAATTTCATATGTAGACAAAGACCTATTTGATGAAGCGGAGACTTCACTTTTTACATCAACTAAGGGTGTTTGGAGAGGATAAAGTAACTTTTTGTACCATGCTGTTGTTGAGGGTGTACTACACTATACAATACAGTATACACATTTTTGGGGGCAGGTGCTCAAGGTGGGGGCGGGGGGCGTGTGGAACTTCTAGTTGCCTTGCCAGGTTAGAGCAGGAGTGGGGAGCCGTTTTCATTCGTGGGCCACTTCAAATTTTATAAAAGGCTGCTCTATGAACACAGATCAGGATTTCCCCCTGCAGTTTAGGCCTATATTGAAGGTGGGCACCTTCACAACAGACCCCACCTCCACTTGGTCCCCTGAAAACAACTTAATTGTATTGCAAATAAAGAGTTCTTTACAAAGCATGTCAAACTCCATGTGAAACTGCATAAGATTAAAGATAAATTACATCAGGGGCCGTAAACGGCCCCTGAGACATAAGTTAGATTCACTCATGTATTATAAACTATATTATATCAGGGGGAATTGCCACATACTTTTGATCTCAAGAATTTCTACCATAGATGATCTTGCCAATATGGAACACATTGTGACAAAATAAAAAGGGAACTTTCAAAAAGGGCCTTTTTTCATCCAATACTGCGAAGGGGCAGGTGCTTTAGCACCATCAAGTCCGTTCCTATATCTGTGCATGCCTATGATACAATCACTGGGGTTTGGAAATCTAACCATAAAAGTAAAGTCCCAAATTTACAGACTGACCCACTCTGTACTGAAAGTAGTGTGGGTGAGGGATCACCCCACCTTCAAAGCAACATACTGTATGAAGAGTCCAGAGAGCAGACCAGTAACAGGGAATAACAGATTACATGTTTCACGATTATTAACAATCAAAAAATTGAAGAGTTGCATTCCCTTACAGTTACTGCTTCAATGTCTGGTAATGAAAGTACATTTGCTATGTGAAAATAAGTGGTGGTTTCTAGATTCATACAGTATGTTATGCATGCTATTCTCAAGTGTTGATCATGCCACACATAACCCAGAGAAAACACATAATGTGCATGCGTGTTGGTGTGGCAGTGGCTGTGTGTCTGTGCCTGACAGATGGAGTTGCCTCTATGAGCTTTATCTGCTTGCATTTGTCTCCTTCTGCTCAAATATCTACCTTCATCTGGCTGTCCCTGCTGGTAACTCTTATAATATCGTCTTCGGGTGAGTTTCCCAAAAACACTTAAGTAGAAATAAGTAGTCCTTATTAAATACTGGCTACATGCCTACGCGGTTCGACCCATTGTCTTCATCAGGCCCTGATGAAGACAATGGGTAGAAACGCGTAGGCATGTAGTCAGTATTCAATAAAGGCTTTTTAAACTTTAGTAAGGAGTGCCTCAAATAGTGTTTTTATCTTTTCATTGAAGTTTGGACGCCCAAGTTCTTTTTGATGAGCACTCTTTTTTACTAACTGGATACAGGACCCAGTGAAGCATTCCCTTTTCTCTTTTTTTGTAGAAATAAGTAGTACTGAAGTATGAGGCACCCTTAGACAATATCAGAGATTCATTTCAAGTTTATACAATACCTTTTCTTGTACATGCATGCTTAAACATAACACATGTGTGAAGAAAAGTCCTACACACTTTTAGTGGTGATGTGTATATTCCTGATATAATGACAAGGGACCACCTCATACTTAAGTTCTATAACCTCCAGCAATTGCATTTGCTCAAATTACTGTAATTGAGTACTTTGATGTGTAACTTGTAGTTTCCAAAGTAGTTATCAAAATGGGTGATTTTTATTTTTACACAAATTACAATTTTGTATTTTACTTACATCTACCTTGAGTACTGAGGAAGGCAAAATTGTAATAAAGGGGAAAACCTGTCAGACATGAAGGGAAATTGTGTGTTATTACCATTTACCATAAATTATCTATTTTGGACTAATCTATTGGATTACTATCTAGGGCCCGCCGGCCCCATACCATTAGTCCGACACCCCAAAGACGGTGGGAAACAATAGAGTTGCAAGCGACTGACTGAGAATAGTAGAGCACACACCAGGGACTAGATCTGAGGGAGTAGCAACGCAGCCTGAAAACAGTATTTTTGAAGATATACAAGACTTATTATGTATTAACTCATTGGCTGCCAGCCATTTTCATAAAAGAGTAACCCAGAGTGCCAGAGATTTTTCAGCATTTTGGGTGTTTTTTGGAGGCTCACAGAAAATTGAGTTCTGTGTCTATGTCAACACCATACCTATCAAAACACAGATTAGACGCTCATCTGTCATCAGAAAAAAACGGTGTCTCTCTACCCCTTTCCGTTCTTTCATAATCATCTGTTGAAAATAAGTGGAATTCGCCAAAATGCTGCTTTCTAGCCAAAAAGCTGAGAAAACGCCATTTGAAGTTGACCTATAATTTCAAGTGTTTTTGCTCATAATGACACCGTCCTAACAACTCCAAACCTATCAGATGCTATTACAGAGTCTCCTGTCATCTGTAGCCAGAACAAAAGATCGTTTGTATGGTCTTTTCAACCTAATAATGTACTGAAATATACGGGGTGGGCTTGAAAACAAGAGTGTTTTGGTTTGTTGCTGGCGCGCACAATGGATCATGATAGCAGGTGCATGTAACTCATGTGAAATACTAAACTCACAGAAATACTGTCTCATAGTCCCTCTGTTTAGCCTGTAGTCCTCTCGTTGGGGAACAAATCACAGCTGATTTGTTTCCTCCTGTACCATGTGAACTGAGAGGCAGGCAGGCAGGCAGCACAACTTAGCTTACTGCTGCTTCTTTGGCAGAGCGGACAATTTGCAGATTGATGATTACAGTCATCATGTTTCTGCTATAGTGATCTTGTCATATATTGTTCAATGAATTTTCTTTTGATAAAGTACTGATCACATATCCAACATTTCACAAGCCGATTGGAGTGGGGAAGGCTAGCTGGTCTGAGGCTAAGTGCAATGCTTTCTCAATGTGAGCTGAATGTATCTGACCAGACACAAAGGCTAGCCTACTCTGTTCCAAGAATCTGCAACCCCCCTGTCTTTTTGATGATACAGTAAGCTGATCATACTATACAGATCCACAACTGCAACTGTAGAATGAGTAAAAATGGTTGACTTACCAAGGCTCCTTTATTTAGGCTTAGTTGTAAGTTGTTAGCGATTTCGTGCTAGCTAGCTAGCGTAGCAAACAATAGCCAAACATTCCCAACCGAGGTGACCACTAGTCCCGTGCATTTTCCTGTTAGATGATCTTTTGTACACATCATCCTGATGTTGTGTAGGCTGATCACATTATCCAAAATGAAACAGTTGCCACACAGATCATCTCTGGTTGAACATGGTGTATTTTGGGCAAGCTAGTTACAATGCCTACTAGCTAGATGGCAACAGGGGGGTGTATTTTGATCATGAGAGGAAGTTTTTTTTTTTTGTCAGGCTCTGACACTAAAATCAGTAGAATACCTGTGTTAAAATCAGAGGGCAAGAAAGTAGACTACTGTCACAGGTGCTTTACTTTCAAAAATGATTTTACTATGCTACTTTTGAGATTATAATAGTAAAAAGGGATGTTTTTGTCTTGACATTTCCTCTTGATGTGAGCTAATGCCCTGCCCTGACTGTTCCTAAGGACACTTCTGCCACCTACAGGAACAGTTAGAACATGACTAGAGGCGTGAAATTAATACACAACATAGGTCAGACCGTCCTCAAGGCGTGGCTGTAAAAAAACGCAATTATCGGCGAACGCCGTCAAAGGCAGGGGGCGTTACTATTCGAAATGACGTCACTCGACGGCTAAGGCAGCCAATGAGTTAACAAAACTTATTCATGAATGTAATCTCACAACAGGGAATTAAATGAAATCCACCAGACTATTTCCTTTGGTAGGCTTCCCAGCCTTTGAAATTGAAGGTCCCAGACCCAAACACAATGAAATCCAGACCCCTAAATTCAGAGTAATGGGCTATTGTATCAATGAGCTGACCCTAGACCTGCAACTTTGCCACACCAGGGCACACAGAATTGTGCTGTCACGATCGCCAGGTTATTGGAAGATGACTTGTGTAGAGATAGACAGAGGTCACGAAGGGTGCTATTTAAAGGCCAACTTCCGATAAAACTCAGTTTTACTAACTCCTTTCGAAGATCGGACGGTCACCCCAAGTTAAACTCACTTGCAAGGCTCTCATAGCGGTGCGTCAACTCTCCTGGCTGTGTTTCCCGGTGTTTCCCAATTTACATAAATAATGCAGAGAAACGAGCGAATCACGAAAGCCTTTCTGTGTTTCGTCACGTCGAAAGAAGGCGTTGCCCACAAAGGTTTATATCGACCCATTTATCTAAAAACATGTCGAGTAATTTTTTTCTGCTTGTTTTCAAAACAAGCAACGTCTGGTGGCCCGAAACATAGCTTAGCTTAGCTATCAGCTGGTTGCTACTCTCAGGTACACACACAGCACAAAGCCTCATACATAAAGCCTACTCACTCCGGTTGCTCCGTGCCTGCAGCTCGCCTAGGGGTCGCTGTCGAAAGAGCAAAGCCCTGAATGGAGCCTGCACGCCTCCGTTGGCGCCCCTATAGTGCAGTACCACCCGGGGAAGTGGCGACTCTGTTTTCCATTACATTCTCTCCAAGAACAGGAGGACTGAGCCAATCAGAGACGCGTTTCTTTGAGAGCAGGAGGAGTGAGCCAATCAGAGACGCATTTCCACGAGAAACACGGAACACTCTCTCGTTTCTCCACAAGCCACCTTGCCAGCTTGCAAAAACGTCTTGAAACAAAGCAACCAGAACGTTTTTTAAAACAGGACCAACGCGTAACACATTCAATAACAATTGGGAACACGGCAATATTAATTAAATGACGTTGAGAGGCCATCTTTAAGGAAAGCAATAGAAAGACAAACTGAAAACTAACTTTTACTCAAATTACATAGTACATTTTTAAAGAGGTAATTTTACTTCTACTTTGAGTAGAATTTGAACCAAGTAATGGTATTTTACTATTTTTACCTAATTACATTTTTTTAGTATTCTTTCTACCTCTGATAGCCTCCTACTGCAAATGGGCCTGGCGACAGGCCAATTCACTCTTGGCTGAAAACGCTCAACTACATTATAACAACAATGCTAACAATGCAGGAAGTCTTAAGGGGGATTCATACTAGTCGTGAGTGGCGCTAGTCTCCTTCATACTTCACTCACGACGATGGCGCGCGCCGTCACGTGACCTACAATTTCGACACGCCCCCCGTCGTAAGCTCAAAATTCGGCGCGTGTCGCCACGTCGTGCACACGAGGATTTTTCTAACTTGTCGTGCGCCACCAGCGACCATGCAGGTAGGCAGACAAAGCAGGAGTTGCGAAGAGAGGCTACAACTACTGTAGGCTACTACAGAATGGATCCTGCATCATTTTGAGGATAATAAAATGTCATAGAGAGTTATTTTATCTTCTCTCTTAAATGTTGTTCAGTGAAACAAATGTTTACTTTGTTCAGAAGCACGTTGTGTTCGGCGATCTATTTATAAATTCTGCCGCCAGAACAATGCTCTCACATGGTCTTGGAATGATCTGGCAATGTAGGCTACAACAAAAAAATATATGTTTCAATGTGGTAAGTCACAAGTCAGACGTTCAGTAGCCCTACAGCAGCCGTGTTTGGCTTTCTATTTTATACATTACATCAGTAGAACTCACGCTGCGAGTTGCGAAAAATACTGCCGTTTCTCTCATGAACAGCAGAGGGCACTTCCGACAATGCGAGCAAGGCGCTTTTGAAGTATGAATAGTCTGTCGCAAGTGATGACGTCATTAATGGTTCTCGCGCCACTCGCGACAAAGATCGCACGTGAAGTATGCAGAGCCCTTTAGGTAACCGATTGAGACTTAGCCAATACCATTTGGTGACAATAAGGTTATAACAGAGGGACTGCGTTACAACGTTAAAGCCAGCCGGCCGGAGTACACCACATGACAGCCGGGGTACACTACATGACAGTTTTCTTGAACTTCTTTGTACCCAGTGCGAGTACTACCGAGCCACCAGGTTATTTGATAGGGAATATCTTAACATGAAATATACATTATCTAATGTAAGGGGGAAGAGGCTAGGGCTACAATAGAAAAATAATGTAAAGTAAATACAAAAAATAATCATAAAAACACAAAAGGACAGTGCAGGCCGTGGAAAGCTCCGAGCCTTAAAGCTCATGATGAGATCAGAGCTCTTTCAAGCAGTTTTTCATAAGCTGTGACAGGACTTGGAGCTGTCCATGGATGTATTGATGAAGCATTTAGGTGCCAACTCTACATAACATTGACAAATGCGTAGAACATAAATACAACCCGCTACCAGCTTTTCTGCACTCAGCATGGAGAGTGTGAATCAAGACAACTTCCACCATGTGAGGACTGCCTCCTCATGCATGCTATGTTTGCCAACTATCAGGCTGGCATCTTGAGAGCAAGTCTTCAGCATCCACAAATCCGAAGCCCACTTGACCATGGCTGGGCCAACTATGAAAATGACCAGATCACTATACAGTGGATGCGGCAATCTCCAGCCCCTGAGGCAGTGCTACAACTGATGTCTTGCAAGTGCAGCCATCAATGTAAACTGTCGGATTGCCAATGTCTGAGAAGTAGCTCAAAATGCACAACCCTCTAAAAACTTCAGACATGCGTATATCAGCATGAAGAGGGAGTCAGTCAGATCTTGAGGACTGAAATAATGGTCGTTAGTTTATTTTAATATGGTTAATGTGCATTTGTTCATGGTGTTTGTTCATGTTATTCTTGCTGTTGCAGGACAAGTTTGATAAAAAAAAAAAAAAACACGATTTCATATGTTGTCATTTTTATCACATTTTGTCATTCACATATTGCTTAGATGATTCTATAAGGTCTGTTAGTATGGTCTAACAACCATTTTAGGGTCTTGATTGAAGGGAAAGCATCCCTGAGGAAATGTAAGCACCGTGTGGTCAACAAACTGCATAATAACAAAGAACAATACAGTTTTCACATTTCCGTTTATTGGTCCACCATTTCAACGCACGATCTTTCACTAACTACCTCTTTGCAATGGTTATCATGCCATATTAATGTAGGCCTACAGTATATGGTTATCACATGTCAGTATGTGTTAATTCATTATGTTTTTTGGTGTTGCTTTGCTGTTGGGGGAAAAGTAAAAAAGTAAAAAAATATATAATTAAAAAAAAAAAAAACGGATTTCATATATTATCTTTTTTATCACATGTTGTCATTCACAAATTGCTGAGGTGATTCTATTAGGCCTATTAGTGTGGTCTAACAACCCCTGTAGGGTCTTAATAGAAGGGGAAGCATCCCTGAGGTAATTCAAGCACCCTGTGTGGTCAACAAACTACATAATAGCAAAGAACCACAATACCGATTTTCACATTTCCATTTTACTGGTCCACCATTTCAACACATGATAACTACCAAAAAGCTACCTGTTTGCAATGGTTATCATGCCAAACTGTTTACTTGAGATGTCCAAGAAGTCAAAAAAACAGATTAGAACTTGCCCACCCGTTCGATTGCGAGAGGTCAATTTTTGGGTTCTGGCTCAAGGCCTACATCATGCACTGCACTTCTTGGAGCAAAATTTCTCAAACAAAAAAACATTTATCAAAAAGGAATACCTTAGTTGTTCTTCAAAACTATTACTCTTCATTCTATTCTGTGTTTATTTTAAGGTTTTTACAACTTAAAGTGGTACATGAAAAATGATGTTATACCAAACATCATTGAGGTGTCCCCTGATATATAATGGCTCCTGTTTCAATGGTGGTAATAAGTGGTACATGAGAGAGAAATATACAGTATGACTAGGGAAAATGGTGGAGAGTTCCACCAATCCTGGAACTTTGCTGTTCACAGGGGCCCCCTGGTAGGGTGGGGGCTGTAATCCATTGCATAGTTCGCTTATGCCTCTGGCTGGCCTTGCATAAACACACACACACACACACACACACACACACACGCACGCACGCACGCACGCACGCACGCACGCACGCACGCACGCACGCACACACGCACACACGCACGTACGCACGCACATACACACACACACACACACACACACACACACATTGAGAGAGATATTCCCCAGATGGATTCAGAGGCCGAAGGCTCACAGCTGTGAATTTTGCTTAAAACCTTATTGTGTGTGTGTGTGCGTGCGTGCATGCGTGCGTGTGTGTGTGTGTGTGTATGTGTGTGTGTGTGTGTGTGTGTGCACGTGTGTGGCGTAGGTGTGGCAGTTTAGGGTTGTGATTTAGCAATGCACTAAAAGCACTCTGCATTGTCTTCCCACTATTATCTACTCTATCTCTCTTTCTATCCTTCTCTCTCTCTCTCTCTCTCTCTCTCTCCCTCTCCCTCTCTCTCTCTCGCTCTCTCGCTTTCTCCACACACACACATCTATAACGAGAGAGATTAAGGGAAAAAAAGAAAGAGACGAAGACAGATAGAAAGAGAGAGGGGGGCGGGGGTTCTCTCTGTGATTGTCTCTGCTATTATCTCCATGAGAAAGCAGACCTGTATTGGGGTCTACCAGGAGATCTCTCTCTCTTTGTTTCTGTCTCTATCTCTGTCTCTGTTTCTGTCTCTCGCTCTCTCGCTCTCTCTCTCTCTCTTTCTCGACACACACATCTGTAACGAGAGAGAGAGAGAGAGAGAGAGAGAGAGAGAGAGAGAGAGAGAGAGAGAGAGTTAGAGAGAGAGAGAGAGAGAGAGAGAACTAGAAAGAGGGGGGGGGTTATCTCTGATCGTCTCTGCCATTATCTCCATGAAAGAGCAG
>NC_085877.1:18696123-18701123 GCF_034702125.1 Engraulis encrasicolus | reverse complement strand
CCAAATTAATATAGTTTTCAAAAATAAAGATAAGAAACAAAGCACAGGGCTTTCCCAAAAAATGACTTCCCTGGGTAGGCCTTAAACTATCGTGGATGAGGGGGAAAAGAATATTCCATTGTGTCCACTGTGTGCTGTCCTGTGCTTTGCTGTGCTGTTGTGTTCTTCCTGATGCCCATAACTTTGGCTGTGGCTTTCCCCTGCTACCTCTAAGGTTTTCAAGAAATGCACTGCAATGATTTTTTTCTGTATCGTTTTGTGTGGAGAAGCAAATTTGAGCCCTAATTTGGCAGTGATTGTTGGGAAACCCCAAGCTGGATCCTGCAGTACCACGCTCTGTCAGACTCTTTGTGTGGGCATATGCAACTTGAAATTTAGACTATATGCATTTTTGAACCCTAGAGGAAAATTGATCTTTGCACCTACTGTTCCCCAGCCCATACGGTAAATGCACACAAACACTTTTCTTTCACTCTGGGTTTGTGGCTGGTTTGAAGCCACCATATATTGTCAAACACCTGTGTTGACTCGATTTACAGTAAATCACAATGATTGTGTTATGTGTTTAAGCAACCACACAAAAACTGTGATTAAGCGATCATACATTCTGCCAGGTTATGTTAACCTACATTTATCACCCAGTGAGCAGACGGAACGTCTTCTGATTGGCTGAGCAGGTGTCCTTTATTCCCCAGTAGCAGGACACCTATGATGTCATGCGGGCGTGCGGGCGTCCAAGTTGCTTCTTTTCTAACTTTCTGGCGAAGTGCCGTTACTAGTTCTATCGCATCTGGTTGTCTAGTCAAGACCGCGTCGTCAGTTCTATCGCATCTGGTTGTCTAGTCAAGACCCCGTTACTAATTCTATCGCATCTGGTTGTCAAGTCAAAAACCCAGTCGTCAATTCTATCGCATTTGGTTGTCAAGTCACCCCAACATTCTGCGCGCATCCTAACATGCCTCCGATAGAGGCGCGTCTCACTAGATTAGGAAATGGTGCCCATAGCAACGTACCAAGCGCAGTGGTGAATCTACTTTCTCACGAAGCCTTAGATCAGCATATTAATAAATTAATACTTAAATGCTGGTAACCGGGTGATAAGCGGAATAGCGGCCTTCGAGGTGTCCCGATATCAAGGGAAAATGGACTTGGCGAAGCGAACAGCCCTTCGGCTGCGCCGTCGGGCTGTTTAGAACGCTCCGCCTCGTCCATTATTTCCCTTGATATCGGGACACCTCGTCGTCCGCTATTCCATACTTATCACCCAGTGAGCAGACGGAACGTCTTCTGATTGGCTGAGCAGGTGTCCTTTATTCCCCAGTAGCAGGACACCTATGATGTCATGCGGGCGTGCGGGCGTCCAAGTTGCTTCTTTTCTAACTTTCTGGCGAAGTGCCGTTACTAGTTCTATCGCATCTGGTTGTCTAGTCAAGACCGCGTCGTCAGTTCTATCGCATCTGGTTGTCTAGTCAAGACCCCGTTACTAATTCTATCGCATCTGGTTGTCAAGTCAAAAACCCAGTCGTCAATTCTATCGCATTTGGTTGTCAAGTCACCCCAACATTCTGCGCGCATCCTAACATGCCTCCGATAGAGGCGCGTCTCACTAGATTAGGAAATGGTGCCCATAGCAACGTACCAAGCGCAGTGGTGAATCTACTTTCTCACGAAGCCTTAGATCAACATATTAATAAATTAATACTTAAATGCTGGTAACCGGGTGATAAGCGGAATAGCGGCCTTCGAGGTGTCCCGATATCAAGGGAAAATGGACTTGGCGAAGCGAACAGCCCTTCGGCTGCGCCGTCGGGCTGTTTAGAACGCTCCGCCTCGTCCATTATTTCCCTTGATATCGGGACACCTCGTCGTCCGCTATTCCATACGTATGAGCACAACTACTACACACTGGAATTTTCTCGGTGGGTGAATAATTATGGGACGAGGGGTCACAGAATTAAATTCTGTGCCAGCAAAAAGCATATATTCATCAACATATACTGTAACGGAATCCATATATACTGTATATTGCATCTTACCACTGGTCGATCGTGAGTCTCACGTGAGTACATGGGGTAACGGCAAGCGATTTCACCTCACGGTCGTGCAGTGGTAGGGTCGCCATAGAGTCTAGCCATATCATGCCATAGAGTCTGGCTCGGGACTCTAGTCCCGGGACTCTACTTCTTTGTGTAGTAGAGTCACGAGAGTCTTTACTTGCATCTTGTTAAACCAACAATAAAAGTCAAGTCAAGTCAAGTAGGTTTTATTGTCAATTTCTTTACATGCACTGATCATACAAAGAATTTGAAATTACATTTCTTGCTTTCCCATACAGACATAGACTAATCTAGGTTAGGACATAGACAGTATAGACATAGACAGTACTTATACATGGACTTAAGACAGTATGGACATAGACAGTGCTCATACAGACATTTAAAGTGCAAGACTGGACAGCAGAAGACTTGTAGAGGACATACATTAAGAGGTATAGTCGTGCTTTTGTGCTTTTCCTAAAAAAGTCCTTTATAGCGTTCTGACATGGTAATAGTAGCATTTTGAAGAAAAATAAATATTAAAAAGGTCTGTCAAGTACACCAGCAGCAGTGTGTGTGTGTGTGTGTGTGTGTGTGTGTGTGTGTGTGTGTGTGTGTGTGTGTGTGTGTGTGTGTGTGTGTGTGTGTGTGTGTGTGTGCGTGTGTGTGTATGTGTGTATGTGTGTGTATGTGTTTAGTGCAGGTAGAAGGTGCGGTGTGCGTCTGTGTGTGTGTTCGTGTGTCTGTGTGTGTGTGTGTGTGTCAGTGTGTGTCAGTGTGTGTATGTTTGGGTTTAGTGCAGAAAGTGCAGTGTGCTTGTGTGTGTGTGTGTGTGTGTGTGTGTGTGTGTGTGCGTGTGTGTGTGTGTGTGTGTGTGTGTGTGTGTGTG
Organism: Engraulis encrasicolus; assembly: GCF_034702125.1. Classification (NCBI taxonomy): domain Eukaryota; kingdom Metazoa; phylum Chordata; class Actinopteri; order Clupeiformes; family Engraulidae; genus Engraulis; species Engraulis encrasicolus. The sequence goes on along the minus strand of NC_085877.1, from coordinate 18,698,198 downwards.
TGTGTGTGTGTGTGTGTGTGTGTGTGTGTGTGTGCATGTTTTGAGTTAGTGCAGGTTGAAAGTTCAGTCACAAGTATAGTAGTGCAGTTGGAATGTTCAGTCGCAGATATGGTGGTGGGGGATGGGTGGGGGGGGGGGGTTGTCAGTGGCCTTGCTGGCTAGAGGCTGACAGTGGAGGGAGAGTGGGTTGAGTGTTCAGCATCTTGATCGCTTGGTGCATTGTGCTGCTCGCCAGCCTGGTGGTACGGGAACGGAGGCGCCTGTACCTCTTTCCAGAGGGCAGGAGGCTGAACAGTTTGTGTGCAGGGTGGCTTGTGTCTTTGATGATCATCAGTGCTTTCCGGGTGAGGCGTGTGGTGTAAATGTCCTGCAGGGAGGGGAGTGGTACTCCAATAAAAGAGGAACTAGTTTGAAAGGCACCCTTTCCTGAATTGTGGCACATTGTGCTTGTGTTACAAATGCAAAAATGGACAAAATGAAGTATACTAGGCGAATAGCAAGGCTGCTGATAACTTCCAAAGTTTCTCCATAATGTTATTTGATCCTTTTTGCTTGATTGAGTGATATGGTGCTTCTAGAAAAAACATGGAATACCTCCAACTCAATTTAATGTATTTGATTGTATTCCATTTTATCCACTCCATCAGCAGAAGGATATGATTATGTCTCATTGGTATATGATGAAAGAATACCAGATATATTATTGAAAGATGAGGTCTCAAAACAGTCATTTTTTGACCGACACAACACAACATGACGTTTCTCTCTCAGCTTGATTGATTGATACAAGGAGTGCGATTACAGCTTTTTATGCTGCTTGTGGAATACTACCTGTTTTCCAATGTGTCTATCATTGCTGTTTCCTGAATAAAACAAGGATTGCATTACCCTGAGTCAGTCCGTTTAAGGCAGCAGCAGATGGACTTTATTTTTTGCCCATGTAAAGGAATTGTCATTGTCACTCTTTGATGCATTTAAATCTCCTTCATTGGCGGGACAGTGGCAGGAACCAGTTTGCCTTTTTAAACTGCATGTCATTATGTGCTGAGTAATTGTTTTGAAGAGAACCTTAGCAATACCAGGGGGTCCATGTAAAGGAATTTTCCCTCTCTTTAATACTCCTCAATCTCGTTTGTCAGTGGGACTCTTTTTACTGTAAACAGCATTTTATTATGTGCAGAGTAGTTGTTTTGTAGACAACCGTATTGTCCATGTGAAGGAATTGTCCTTGTCTTTTTTCATTTTATTTTATTTTCAAATGTAATATACGTTTTTTCTTGTTTTCATTAATTTTTATTTTTATTTTACATTTTAATTATTTTCCTAATTTTAATTCATTGGTGCTTTGTTATACTTTTTCTACTGTTTTAATTGTAAAGTGACCTTGGGTATCTTGAAAGGCGCTTAAAATAAAATGTATTATTATTATTATTGTCTGTAATAATTCTCAATGTCATTCGTCAGTGGGACAGTAATAGAGGCTGTTTTGACATGTTAAAATCCAATTCTTTATGTGGCAACAAGCTTTTTTGAAGACAACTTTTAAAAAGAAATCAGATTGGCTCATTTTTCGTCCGTATAAAGGAATTGTCATTGTCTTTAGTGAGAGAGTGCCAGGGACTGCTTTGCCTTATTTAACTGCATGCATTTCAGTACCTGTTAACGAGTTTTTTTGAAGCCGACCTTAACTGTTTATGACCTATTGATTGATAAAAGGCTCTTTGTACGCTCTTCATTTCCTGGGTGATGCAAAACTGCTAGCTCAGTAAATGAATTACAGTTGCCTTTCGGTGTGTGTGTGTGTGTGTGTGTGTGTGTGTGTGTGTGTGTGTGTGTGTGTGTGCGCGCGTGCGCGTGTGTGTGCGTGTGTGTGTGTGTGTGTGTGTGTGTGTGTGTGTGTGTGTGTGCGACTGTGTGTGCGTGTGTATGTGTATGTGTGCGAGTGCATGTGCGACTGCATGTGTTTACATACTGTGTGTGTGTGTGTGCATGTGTGTCTCTCTGTTTGTCCACTGTGTGTGTGTGTGTGTCTGTCTCTGTGTGTGTGTACGTGTATGTGCACGCGTGTCTGTGTG
>NC_085877.1:18676123-18681123 GCF_034702125.1 Engraulis encrasicolus | reverse complement strand
TCTGAGTGCAGCAGCCCGTTCTTTCTGATTGGAGTCTGCACTCCCCCTAGAGTGCAGTACCACCTAGAAAAGTGGAGTCTCTCGTGATATCCTTCCAATATCTCTGATGTGTTTGAGTCCACGATGCGCACGCATTCATGAGGACGTCGTCTCTGAACGGGTTTATTGTGCAGACCTTTTTGACACATTTGAAGTCTTTCCGCCTTCCTTTTGTGGAGTTAAAAACTGGAATGTCAAAATGCGCCCTGTCCGCAATTCAATTTGCGGTCACCAGGTTCTTTTTTGGTTTTTAAGTTTTGTCAGTAACAACAAAGTCTAGCCACCTCATTATTAGGTACAATGCAATGACTGGTGTAACCGCTAATATCATGTGTTGGAGTTGTACCTCTACTTTTACTTTGGTCACATCTGCATTTTGAGCAAAAAGTATTCTCTCCAGTCTTCCTTAATATTCATTCCAGATTAGAGACACACATGTTGCTGTGCTAAGAGAGAGATGCTTAAATCTCATTGGACTTGTGGACAATTCTCATTTAGACCGTGATCAGTGTTGCCAAAAGAAAATAAGTGAGTTCGCAATTACTAGTGCGCCTGCGCGAAATTGACCTAGCAACGCAAAACGGTAGATAAACAAATGCGTGGATACCATATCCTGCCTTCCCAAAGCGGTAGGACACTGAGCTGCACACCAGTGAACGAGGTAAATAAATGTCATAATTTGTGGATTTCGTAGTGGGGTAAAAGTGGTGCTTTCTGTAGATTTTAGAATGATTGCATTGCGATTCATGGGCGCCGCCATTGTGCACTGTCGCCATTGCTGAAGTGTGCCGTTCTCCGTTATGCCATAGTTGCTGCGCTTATCAATTCTGGTGACTGAGACCATCAAAATGACAGCCTGAATTAAGTTTTGAATAAAGTTTCATGGATAGACGATGAAAGACAGTGGCCACAGGTGATTAATGAAGGTATATCATGAAGTGGTAGAATAAATAAATGAAACATTCAATTTAAGAAGGACATGTAAAGCTGTACTGAAGACATAGCTATGTGTGGGCTAACTGGCATCTCTTCAAAACGAGTTTGTTAATAAATTCTGGTTTCACTTAAAAAGTTCAAAAATGTCTTGTTTTCAACCCCAAGACCCTCCTTGATCTACCAGCGAAATTTAGAGTAATTTGGGGTTGTTAAATGGTTGTGTGAATTGTTTGTTGTCAACATTACATATTCGGATTTAGCTAGCAACCCGGATGGTTAGCCTTCTGTTAGTCACCAGACATCTCTCCAAAACGAGTTCGTTATTAAATTCTGGTTTCACTTACAAAGTTCAAAAATGTCTTGTTTTCAACCCCAAGACCCTCCTTGGTTTACCAGCGACATTTTGAGTACTTTGGGGTTGTTAAATGGTTGTGTGACTTGTTTGTTGTCAACATCACACTCGGATTTAGCTAGCAACCCGGATGGTTAGTCTTCTGTTAGTTACCAGACATCTCTCCAAAACAAGTTCGTTATTAAATTCTGGTTTCACTTAAAAAGTTCAAAAATGTCTTGTTTTCAACCCCAAGACCCTCTTTGATCTACCAGCGAAATTTAGAGTAATTTGGGGTTGTTAAATGGTTGTGTGACTTGTTTGTTGTCAACATCACATACTCGGATTTAGCTAGCAACCCGGATAGTTAGCATTCTGTTAGTTACCAGACATCTCTCCAAAACAAGTTCGTTAATTAATTCTGGTTTCACTTAAAAAGTTCAAAAATGTCTTGTTTTCAACCCCAAGACCATCCTTGACCTACCAGCGAAATGTTGAGTAATTTGGGGTTGTTAAATGGTTGTGTGAATTGTTTGTTGTCAACATTACATGCTCGGAGTAACCCGGCTAGATAAAATATCATGCGCGTTTATATGTATCCCGGGGCAACGCTGTTTTGTTTATCTCTCAAAATGGCGAATATTACCCATAATGCATTTTGCGCCGGTAATTGCGAATTCACTTATTAGCCAAAGTCGCTATTGGCTGGCTGAAAAGTCGCTAGATGACGTCATGACGTCACAGCATCACGCACGGCGCGTTGATCTACAGAAAACGTGCTCACAGTAAAAATGCTAGCTACTTTTTGGAGATCAGAGCTAATCTGGAGCCCTGCTTACCATGGGAAACGCTTCTGACGGCAGCGCAGAGTCACAATGATTTTGTCACTAATAATGTGCGCTTTAAAAGTCGCCAGATGCATCAAAAAGTCGCTAAAGGCGCTAGATGAGGATTTTAGTCGCTAGGGATGTCAAAAAGTCGCTAAATATAAGGTCGCTCATTTGGTAACACTGACCGTGATCAGCTATGGCTGCACCCTCCTTGATTTATACACATTATTTGATTAAACCTTAGTTTACATTCTGTGTAATAACTCAACACAGCTTCTCTTGTTGGATAGCCATCATACAAGATAGGAAAGCTGAGATTCCAGGCTTTTCGGAAAAGTTATGGCAGCCTTTGCCACCTTTTCAGAAAGGACTAACCCTTCTGGCTCGCAGACTAATTGTCCATGCAGTGAGTAACAATAACATTCTCTTCTCTTCTCTTCTCTTCTCTTCTCTTCTCTTCTCTTCTCTTCTCTTCTCTTCTCTTCTCTTCTCTTCGTTTTTTGAATCAGACATACTCTCCAGTTCTGCAGCTGTTTTGTCCTTGTCTCTTCATTACACCAGAGAAAACTCTTTTTATTCTGTATTTAATTACATATTTCTCTCTCTCACTTGTCTGTTCCATCTCTCACTTTGCTTAATTCCAATGTGCCCTTCTGCTTTTTGTTTGTTGCCATACCCAGTTTAACAAACAGACTATTTGCCAAAGGAAAAAAAAAATAGCAAAGTAGTCCATCAAGTAGTCCTCACACGCACACACACACACGCACACACACACACACACACACACACACACACACACACACACACACACACACACACACACACACACACACACACACACACACACACACACACACACACACACACACACACACACAGGGAGAGAGAAAGCGAGCAAGCGAGAGAGAAAGAGAGAGAGAGGGGGGTCGAAAGAGGGGGAGACAGAGAGAGATAGAGAAAGAAAGAGAGAGGAGGGTTGAAAGATAGGCAAAAAAGATAGAGGGAGATTACTTGTTTGCTGCAGGTCTGCTGACACTTCCTATATGGCTTGATTACTGTGGGAGGGGGTGAGAAAGAGATAAATAGAGAGTTACCCCCCAAGCCCCCACCCCATCAGTGGGAAGTCGTTTTTCGATCTTCATCTTTTCTTTTCTTTTCTTTTCTTTTCTTTTCTTTTCTTTTCTTCCGTCCTTCTACAGGATCCTCCTCTACTCTTACTTTCACTAATTACACTGTAGCACCCTGGCATGATCAGGTCGGGGGCAACGGAAATGAAGGAGACGAAGGGTGTCTGTGTGTGTGTGTGTGTGTGTGTGTGTGTGTGTGTGTGTGTGTGTGTGTGTGTGTGTGTGTGTGTGTGTGTGTGTGTGTGTGTGTGTGTGTGTGTGTGAAAAACATTGGCCCTGGCACCTAGGGTTTCCTCATCAGCAGAAATCGCCAGCGCACAGCAAAACAGAGTGGGGGGAGGAAGGGTGATAGATAAATAGAGAGAGGGGAATGATAGATATAGAGAGAGAGGTTTAAGAAAAGCAGACTCCTAAGAAAAAGTAGTGAGAGGCAGAGGGAGAAAGCGGTAGGAGGTAGCGATAAACAACGATAAACGAATGAAAAAGACGGTTAAAGAAGAGATGGTTAAGAAAATGAAAGGGTTGAAAGAGAGGGAGGAGACATAGAGTAAATGAAGAGCAATTGGAGGGATGAAATGAGAGGAAAAAGAGAGATATAAAATTAAACAGTGATGATAGATTGAGCTTTTTCCTCCCTCCATCCCACCACTGTTCTTAATTATTTTCATTTTTTTTCAATCACAGCACCTTATCCTCCTATACATCTCTCTTCCTCCTTTTTTCTTTTCTTTTTTTCTTGTTGTCTTTCACCCAGCGTTTCTACCTACCTGTCTGTCCACATTGTAAAATTAAACAATGATGATGGATTGAGATTTCCTTTAGTCTGTTTCTTCCCTCCATCCCACCACTGTTCTTTTTAAATTATTTTTATTTTCTTAATTATTTTGTTTTGTCTTCTATCACAGCCCTCCCTTTATCTTCCAATATATCCCTCCTCCTTTTTTCTTTTTTTTTGTCTTGTTGTTGTCTTTCGCCCAGCCGTTGTACTTATCTGCCTGTCCACATTCTTTACCTTTCCATCTGTAGGCCTATTTCATTTTTTCTTGTACAAACAAAGGGGATACGCACTCCGCGCTTCTAAATTGACAATCCGGTGCAACCAGAGCAGGACTAAAGGTGTCTTCATCAGAGGAGGACTCTGATGAAGACGCATGTCGAAACCTTAGTCTTACTGGACTAAAAAAATAAATAACAGAAAATAGACATCTGTGTGGCAACAGATTATTTTCCCTTTGCACTTCTATTTTTTTCTTCTTGTTGTTGTCATTATTTTAGCCTCTATCCCTTTATTTTCCTAATTTCTTAATTTCTTTGTCTTCTTTCTTTGTCTTTTCTTTTTCTTGCCTCTCTCTCTCTCAGCCTGTTTTCTTCTCATATGCCCGTCTTCATTCCATCCATCTGACTGTTTTTTTCTTCCTCTTTATTTTCCCTTTTCCTTTTCTTTTTTTGCCCTGCCCTTCAACTCTCCTATCTGTCTTCCTCCATTCATCTTCTCCTCCCTTTTTCTTTATTTCTACCCTCTTCTCCTCCGGTCTTTCCATCTTCCCTCCTCCCCCTCCCTCTTCTCATCCATCTGTCTTTTTTTCTTCTTGCCTTTCTTCATGCCTGTCTTCTCTCTCTTCTCCCTTGATCCATCTCTTTCTCCTTCTGTGTGTACTTTGTTTCTTTTTCTTTGTGACTTTTTTCTTCCTCTTGCTTTCCTCCCAGTCTTCCTTCTTCCTGTCTTCTCCCTATTCT
>NC_085877.1:18638623-18648623 GCF_034702125.1 Engraulis encrasicolus | reverse complement strand
TCATGGGCATAACTACTATTGAGGACACAGAGATCATGTCCTCTGTATTTTTTTTCAGTAATGTAAAATGTATCTGTGATGAAAATCGATATATGATCAACAGTGATAAATTCAGTCTGTATACGCCACCCCCATTTATCCCCAAGGCAGTGATTAACAATGACAACAAATTCATGAGTTTGACTGAAGTGTTTGAAGCATTATAACTGTACAGTATGGACTGCAGTACAGCATGCAGTATTTGACCTCGGTATTTGAAAATGTCTGGTTACGGCCCTGCTTTCTATCTGTCTGTTTTCTCAATCCTACTCCTGTCTCCTTACGTCCAGCCTCCTATCAGTCTTCCTCGATTTTTCTGCCTCTCCCTCGCTCTCGCTCTATCTCTCAATCAAACTCAATCTATTTATTTACCTCTCCCCCCCCCCCCCATTTTGGTCTCTCTCTCTCTCTCTCTCTCTCTCTCTCTCTCTCTCTCTCTCTCTCTCTCTCTCTCTCTCTCTCTCTCTCTCTCTCTCTCTCTCTCTCTCTCACACTCTCTCTCTCTTTCTCCAATTCTACTTCTCCTCAGTCTATCTCAATTATTCTGAGCACAATGCATTGGGGAATCCACTCTTGCTGTAATTGCGTGTAATCCAGTTGCATGCTTACAGGAACCGTAACCCGACTATATCGAACCTCTTCTACAACACCTCAGGGACTAGTTGCTGTGCGTGCGTGCATTAGTGCGTTCTTGCATGCGTGCGTACGTGCGTTCGTGCGTGTACGTGCCTGCTTGCGTGCATGCATGCGTACGAGATTGGTTTGGTGTCTGTTGTTTTGCCATGCTAGCGCATAAGTGTGTGTGTGTCTTCATTTGAACACGAATATGCGCAACCTATATGAGCACCCTCCCGCTGTGAAAATTCAAACCTGCTTCTGTGTCAGCTATATGTGTGGAGGGGCTTTCATGTGGAAATGCAGTGCAGGTGTCATCCGTATGGTCCATGATGGGGCCCATTATACAGTACACAGGCAGATGCTTTGTTGCGCTAAAGGGCACCTTTGAAATGATATTCTAATCCTGCCATGTTGTGTGTATATAATGTATTTTTACTATGTTCTAATTTAGTGTAGACTGCCAACTTTTTTATATGAGATGGTGACAGGGAGTGAGTGGGGGAAGGGAGATGGAGCAGGATCTGGAAATGAACTCGGACCGGATTCAAACCCGGGGCCCCGGGATGCTATGGTAATGACCTAACTTCATTTGAACTTCAGGCAAGGCAAGACTGACGACTTTTTATTAATGGTGGTGTGGCAGACAAGTCCGTTGAATTTCAGTGCATTTGCTTTAACAAATGTGCTTGTGAGTGAGAGTGGTGTTGTGAGATAGAACGGGCCTTGGTATTAATGAGATACAGCAGTTCTATGCAAACCTTCTGTCACCAGATCCAAACACAGATGAAAGAAAGTGAAGTGAAAGCCCATTGGGAACCTCCAACTCCCATTGTCATTGTGACACAGCACTCCACAGCACTCAAGTGAACACTGCACACTGCACACAACGAAATTGCATTTATGCCTCACCCATGCAAGGGGGCAGCCCTCAGTGGCACCCCATAGGGAGCAGTGCGGTGGGACGGTACCATGCTCAGGGTACCTCAGTCGTGGAGGAGGATGGGGGAGTGCACTGGTTGATTACTCCCCCCACCAACCTGGCGGGTCGGGAGTCGAACCGGCAACCTGTGGGATGCAAGTCTGACACCCTAACCACTCACCCATGACTGCCCTAAAGTTGAGTGTGCCTACTGACAAAATAGGTTGTAAAGTTACCAATGCTGCCCTACCAAGGCAAAGTGCAGTTACTACGGCAACATTGAAAGTGAGAAGAATGCCTTCAAAATATTGGTATTAGGTTGGGATATTGTAGCCTAGTTTCTGCAAATTTGGCATATAGCAATGTATCTAAAACAGGACACATTTGAACCATAGGGCTTTGTTAAAAGATGTTGTTATGAAGACAATTTTCAGTATAAACTCAATTTTGACAAACTATGTAGTTACTGCACTTTGCCTTTGTAGGGCAGAATACTGATCAACAAAAACAACAATACATATTTTGAATAATATTGCCCAGCCTTTTTGTATCTCCACTCCAAACTGATGGATGCAGGGGGTCTGTGGGGTTGTATAGACCAGTGAGTGATTAGGGGAGTTTGGTTTGTAGCCCCAGGGGTTTACTCATTCAACTCTGCCATTTATAGTTTAGTTTAGTTTATTAGCTTATTTGACAGGAGCCATATATAGGCTACAAGACAGTTCTCATACCAGAGTGAGCTATAAAGCTAATTTACATCTGTGGTCCCTGGGCAGGGAGCTATAAAATAAACACACATTAAAAACATAGACAGTACATGTCCTACTGTTGCCACTACAAGGTACGTGCTAGAAGCAGCAACAACATACTAAAACACACATCATACTGAAACATAAAGCTCACAGTGCTCTCTAAATGTTAAATTGACACTGCATTTTTTATTGTGTGGGACATCATTTGAACTAGCAGATGCAATACAATGGAAACAGATTCAATTAAGAAGCACTCACTGAATGTATTCAACTCTGGTTAACCCTCCCCGTGGCTATCTGTTGTTTTAGTTTTGGTGATGATACATAAAATATTAATTTTCATGGCACTCCATACATTTTGCATCAACAACATACTAAAACACACATCATACTAAAACATACAACTTAAAACAGATTGCTAGGTCCGTGGGTGGGTGAAATAAATAACCAGCACCCTACACCCATCGTCCTCCACCATGACAGAAGTACCGTAAGTATAGTAGTTATATATTTATGGTTATTGTCCCATTACATACATCCACTGCACTGTACTCCCTTACATCAGAATCCTTCATTCAGCCTCAAATAGCAGACTGGAGCTGTCCGTGGTGCTGAAAACATTACCCAAATATACTCTTGCTCAACGGGGGCGCCACAGCCCCCCAGGGGGCATTGGGGAGCTCCAGGGGGGTGTTGAGAAGGATACAGCTGAGTGGGGGTGGGGTTTATTTTATTTTTCAATACTAAGGGGGTGGTGGCAGGATTATGATGAGGTCAAGGAGGCGTTGGGAGGCTTATGATGAGGCCAAGTGGGCCTTTGTTCAAAAAAGGTTGAGAATCACTGCCCTAATAGATGGTAGTTGAAGGCTATACATACAGTCTTTGCAGGTAGTGTTTTAATCTAGAGTGCAGTGTAGGTGCCATCCTTATGGCCTATCATGGGCCTATTATGGAGAGGCAGATGCTTAGCTGTGTAAAGGGGGCACCTTTTAAAGCCATAACTTATCTTGATGCCGCACATGTCTATTTAATGGCAGTGCTATGAACTGCACATGTTCATATAACGTTACTGCAGGGAGTGACTGATGTAGTGAGGTAAGAGGGTAGTACCTAGACTCAGGCAGAGTTGGCTCCCACACACTCAAAAAGGCAGAGTTAATTCCACACTATTCTTAAAATACTGTATAAGGTCCCGTTCGATTTTACTGTTAAATTCAACACTTTGAGTTAGCGCTGTGAGGCCTTATATGCTCTAAAACAGCATTAAATTCCATTCTCTAAGTGGTAATTCAACACGCAATGTGTCAAATTACCACCGAATCGATTTGGACCATGTGAAAGTGAAGAAAGCCCATTGGGAAACTCCAACTCCCATTGTCATTGTGACACAGCACTCCACAGCACACAAGTGAACACTGCACACTGCACACAACGAAATTGCATTTATGCCTCACTCGTGCAAGGGGGCAGCCCTCAGTGGCGCCCCATGGGGAGCAGTGCGGTGGGACGGTACCATGCTCAGGGTACCTCAGTCATGGAGGAGGATGGGGGAGAGCACTGGTTGATTACTCCCCCCACCAACCTGGCGGGTCGGGAGTCGAACCGGCAACCTCTGGGATGCAAGTCTGACGCCCTAACCGCTCATGCATTCTCAGAATAGTGTTAAATAAACACTGCATTGTGCAGTACCATTAGGACCACACAAGGCTTTTAACCCGTTGAGACACAACGTTATAAAATTGCTGTTACAGCAATGGCAATGACCAAGTCGCTGTGCATTACTAAAGGCCCTGTGTTATGTCATACTATAGTAGTATTATGGTAGTTACATTTTCAATGACTTTTACACCATGCCATTGGAGGTACGACATACATTAAAGGGCTACTGATACTGTTCCATAATACTCAGTAAGGGTGGTAGTGGACCCTCTGCAGATAGCAACAGAGAAATGCTTGTGAGTGAGTGAGTGAGTGAGTGAGTGAGTGAGTGAGTGAGTGAGTGAGTGAGTGAGTGAGTGAGTGAGTGAGTGAGTGAGTGAGTGAGTGAGTGAGTGAGTGAGTGAGTGAGTGAGTGAGTGAGTGAGTGAGTGAGTGAGTGAGTGAGTGAGTGAGTGAGTGAGTGAGTGAGTGAGCAACCAAAGACTGAGTGAGTGAGTGAGTGAGTGAGTGAGTGAGTGAGTGAGTGAGTGAGTGAGTGAGTGAGTGAGTGAGTGAGTGAGTGAGTGAGTGAGTGAGTGAGTGCATGAGTGAGTGAATCAGACCAGAGAACATTCTAGGGTGCTGACAGAGTAAACCTACATAATACACCACCCCTGCAGAGACTCCTGCTTAAGTGCCTGATAGTTAGCACACTCTCCTCTCCTCTCCTCGCCATCGTAATTAAACAGCATGCATTATGTATCGGCATACACATAAAGTGTCTGTGTAGTAGGCTGGCAAGGCGAGCCCACCACCAGACTCTATTATCTTTAGCATTACATAATGGATGTATTAAGATGATAATTATGGGATAGGTACTGCATAACGGTGAGGGGGTTAGCAGCTGCATCCGGGCTGGACTGGCCATCTGGCATAACGGGCATTTCCCGGTGAGCCCCGCACCCTTGTGGGCCTCTATTTTCAGAAATGTGAAAACAATTTTTTTTTTTTACATTTCTGAAAATAGGGGCCCACGAGGGTGCGAGGCCCAACGGTTAGTCAGTTCTGCGGCGCTTATTATGAGGGGGCCCTTAAAGCCAAAAGTGCCCGGGCCCTATTTCTCCCACAGTCCAGCCCTGCGTTGCATTATGCTGTAAGGTTATCGGAAGCACAGTCAATGTGTCATTTGAACTCAGAGAGAAATGAGATGAGGTCTCCTAGATAGAGTTGAAACAGATTCATACATACAGTAAAGCGCTCAGTGAATGCGTTCAACTCAAGTTAACCCTCCCCGAGGCCATATTTTAATATGGTATGGTATGGTATGGTATGGTATGGTAATGGTAATTGTATGGTAACACTCATGGTGATGGCACTTCATACATTTTGGTAACGGTGGTCGGTGCATGGCCCAATGGTTATAGACTTGGTCTTGGATTTGGATGGTCATCATTTTAATTCCTGTCCCAGGAATATAGTGACAGCAAGAAGGGTGTGGATCATGTTCCTCCATGGTAAGTTTCACTGCGGTAATTCAACACTTGAGAGTCAATTTAACATTTCTAGAGTGTATTTGGTCCCAGAGTACTCTCTAAATGTTAAATGAACACTGCATTCTTAAATATTGGGGGACAACACAGTGGCAGTGGCGCTGTATCATGTGAACTCTCAGATGCAATACAGCAATACAATGGAAACAAATGCAATTAAAAAGGACTGTATGTGAATCACTCACTGAATGTATTCAACTCTAGTTAACCCTCCCCGAGGCCATCTGTTGTTTTAGCTTTGGTGATGATGATGTGTAAAATATAATTTGTGAGGGCATTTCATACATTTTGGTAGCAGTGGCCCAGGAGGGACTTGGTCTTGGATTCGGATTAGGGCCGGCCCGAGGCATAAGCAAACTATGCACGTCACTAGGGGTCCCCCGTGAGCAGCGAAGTTCCAGGAACAGACAAACTCTCCACCATTTTCTCTAGAAGTCATATATTTCTTTTGTATGCACCACTCTCTGGCACAATGGAAACAGGAGCCATTATATATCGGGGGACACTCACTCACTTGTGCAAGTGAATGAAGCTTATGAGGCATCTAATTCTGAGTAGGGGGTGGTATGGTGTGTCCCCAGATGAAATTTTGCTTAGGGCCCCTTAGAGACTTGGGCCGGCCCTAATTCGGATGGTCATAGACGTAAATCCTGTCCCAGGATGAGAGTGCACTGTGAAAGGGGTGACAGGCTCCGCATCAGTTTCTTTGGACTGTACAGTAGCTGCATCTTTTAAACGCCCAGATACAGTACAATGGAGACATATTCCAATAGTAAAGCGCTCACTGAATGTGTTCAACTCCAGTTCACCCTCCCCGAGGCTCTCTATTGTTGCAGTTTTGGTGATGATATATAAAATATTGATTGTGACAATTCTACATGGATTTTGGTAACAGTGGCCCAATGGATAGGGCATTGGTCTTGAATTTGGATGGTCATAGTCATAAATCCTATACGACAATGGGAGTGTCCATGAGAATGGAGAGGGTTTCATATCAGACTCTCACAGTGGCTGCATCATTCTGAGGAATTCAGCCACATGGAAAAGTATCAAGTTCAAGTGACTTTATAAGTACCCGGGCCGTTGGTGAACAAACACATGACACAGGTACATGTAATACATTCAATATCCTAAGCAAATACATAAAACATATTACATTCAATAGACAGTGCTGGCTAATATGCTTTCAAAGTTATAAGTATTCAAATAGTAAAGCGTTCAGAGAGTGTTCAACTCTAGCCAATACTCCCCAAGGCTATTTTTTGTTGCGGTTTTGGTAATGGTATTTAACATATTAATTTCACACAATTGTACTTTCGGTACATTTTGGGAACGGTGGCTCAATAACCATATCAGGTACTTAGGACAGTACAGTGGCTGCTTCATTTGAACTCAGTGAGAAATGACACAAAGTCCCCCAGATACAGTACAATGGAAACAGATTTCAACAATACAGCACTCAGTGAATGAGTTAAACTCTGGTTAACCCTCCCCGAGGCTGCCTTTTGTTGTAGATTTGGTGGATGGTATTTCAAATATTAATTGTGGTGGCTGTGGCGTGATGGTTAGGGAGTTGATCTTGGGGAGTTGGGATGTCAGTGGAACAATTTCAACAATGGAAGCAGTTGGAGAGCTGACATCAGGTAGTGACAGTACTCAGGGCCGTAACCAGACATTTTCAAATACTGGGGTCCATTACTGCACACTGTACTGCATACTGTACATTTAGAATGCTGCAAACACTTCAGTCAAACCCCTATTTTTGTTTTCATTAATCACTACCTTGAGGATAAATGGGTGTGGCGTATACAGACTGAATTTATCATTGTTGATCATATATCGGTTTTCATCGATAGATACATTTTACATTACTGAAAAAAATACAGAGGACATGACCTCTGTGTCCTCAATGGTAGTTACGGCCATGAAAGTACTGACATAATGGCAATAGGGATGCCCGATACCACTTTTTTGGAAAACCGACATGAGTACGAGTACATTAATGTCTGTAGTGTACTTGTCAATACTGCACACCGATACCGATACTTTTACCCTCAACATGCAATGAAAATAAACGCACAGCCTTTGTTTTTTTCCACCTGTGATATTTGTTTTATTGTCCATTTGGATGTAGATTTACATTAGTAAAAAGTAAGAGGCCGCACTTTTCCCCCTTCTGCTTTCAAGTCAATGGAACATGATAAGATGCCGTGTTTTTTTGTGTGATAGCAATATCAGTGCCTGCTATTGGCATGTGTTTGACGAGTACGAGTGTGAGTATAATGAGCAAGTATCAGGGCCGCAGGGCCGGTTATAAGCATAGGCCGGCTAGGCGGTCGCCTAGAGCGCAATGTGAAGAAGGAGCGCCGAAATGGCGCTCTCCGATGCTAATTTTGCGATATGGAGGTTTTTTTATGAAGTCGCAATCAACAAAGCGTGGCGAAAGCGCTCCTCACGGCAAAGCGCCCCTCAGCTCAGCCAATAGTAATATCGCTTTCAACTGTCTCTCTGAAGTCTGTGAACCAATAAACAGACAGTCCTGAGAAAGGGGGCGGGACGAGTGACAGCGTTCGCTCTATTTTGAATTTGGAGACTCATTCGAGAGACAGAGGGCAAGCGCGAACAGCAATGCTGCTCTGCTGGGTGGAGAATTGTTATGTTCTCATTAAACCAGTCATTGCATGATGCAGGAGTTGCAGAGGGTGTTTTGGAAGTATGTGGTTTAATCAGCAACCGTTTGTGGTAATGTAAAGCCTAATAGTTATGAGGCTACTGTTTGGAATTAGAGGGAAAAAGAGCTTTGCTTTTGATCTGAGAAATCGCTAGTTAGCATGCTAACATTAGCCAAGTATGCCAAGCAATGAAATCCAGTAAAGTAGCTGTTAGTAGCCTACTCACTAACACCCACCTGACATCATAATACTTGCTTAGGTTGACCAGCAATGTAAAGTAAGACTGGTGCCATGTTTAAAACAAGTTTAGCTGCCATATCTCCTTCCATCCACTTGAATGAATTGCCTGCTTGTTGTAAGCTTAAAAAACATTGTTTCCAGACCAGAATGACATATAGGCCTACATTAATCATGTAAGAGAACCATGCACAGCATGTTTTCATGCTGAGTGATGTAGTATTGCAGACAAGTGAGGCTATTTACTATATTTTGTATATTATGAAATTCAAAAGCGTGACAGCTTTTCTCCCTTTCTCTCACCCTGTCCCTCCAGTTCAAACACATAGATAGCCCCCTTCTCATTCTCCTACTCACAAATGCACCACTATTTCCAGTACAGAAATGAAATTGGTTTGGAATCATAGACAGCACAAATGTGTAGCTTATTAAAATTGTTATGCTGCCATGCTTTGTGATGCTGTAGGTAGTGTAGATAGGCTATCAATGCAGACCTCCTTGGTAGGCCTATTGTCTACACATGCATTTGACATGCAAATGTACTGTACCACTCTCCTGGCATTTCAATTCCATTTTACAATTCAAACACATTGATAACCTCCCTCTCATCTGGGGTTGGGGGCACCACCACCATTACATCCAAGACACCACACAGTGAAGGTACTTTCATGTGACTCAATCTGATGTGTTGGTCGGCTGTCCAAAAGAACCAGAAATCCATTTGATGCAAAACAGTTATTGTTCTTGATGCTATTTAGTTAAGCTTACTACCGGTATTACTCTTACCGGTGTTCTCTTACGGTATAAAAAAAAAAAAAAGGGGGGGGGGGGGCGCCAGAACTCAAACTCGCCTAGGGCGCCAAATAAGCCAGAACCGGCCCTGCAGGGCCGATACCGATACCAGTAACAGTGCATCCCTAAATGGTAACATTTCAAGATTATCTAGTACGTACTGTAAACCTCAGAGTGTGTTTGCTAATAAACAAGCTAATACAGTAGATAGTCCGACAAATAAATGCTGGCAAAAGTGTAACCTCCCAATGTTTGGATTATGAGTATTTGGGTGTTCATTTATTACTGGACATTAGTGCATTTTTGCTTGTTTGTTTGTTTGTTTGTTTTGATGTGTGTGTGTATGTGTGTGAGGGGGGTGGGGGGTGGATGTTTTAGCTTTTGTAAGACAGGGTGATCTGAAGTGGAAATGGCCATTGAGCAGAAATAGCTTCAGAAACACCGTTCCACTGAATGGGCTTGCTTTCACAATCAATGAACAAACATACTGCACTCTTCTTGCAAAGCAAACAAGCTAGAAAGTAGAGTGGGGGTTCATTTCAGGGCATAAGGACATCATCTTTTTTCAGGACCAATAATCTTTTTGGAAAATTCAATTATGAAACAGAATGTTCCTTGCTTAATTGAAGTCATAACTGTGTGTGTTTAACTTGACAGAATCCAAATTGGTCCTAAATCAGCCTACATTGACTACATAGTAGAGCATGCAATAGTCACAGCAATACAGTAAACGATGTATGGAGGGCCGGTGACAGCTTTGGTCGGGCCCAGGACAAAGTCATC
>NC_085877.1:18589399-18594399 GCF_034702125.1 Engraulis encrasicolus | reverse complement strand
ATTTAGTTAAGCTTACTACCGGTATTACTCTTGTGTTCTGTAAGGTATAAAAGGGGGGGGGGGGCAGAACTCAAACTCGCCTAGGGCGCCAAATAAGCCAGAACCGGCCCTGGTGGTGGGTATGTTTGGGTAGCCTACTTCGTTACACATAACGTTATCAGTCGTTCCCTTCCAAAGCATCCAGTTGCACGTTGCGTCTCAAATGCGAAACATTAATACGAATACAAATTGTGGATTAACAGAACGATTTCCAAGCATCACATGACTTTTCCATCACCTTGAAGACGTAGGCTACAGATATGTGGTGGTTACTATCTTTGGTTTTTGATGGACGCGTCAGTGACTGCTGTCCACACAGGCTAGTCACACACACGCGCGCGCACGCACACACACACTCTCTCACACACACACACATAGCCTGAACGAAAGCCGATTGTTGACTGTCAAACACACGCATGCACGCTGCCAGAGTAGCTCAGTGGTATCCTTCACCAAAATCCATCCACGAAACCAGCGATCCTATTTGCCCGGTAAGACATTAGTAATGTCACTCACTACCCACATCCAAAATGTGTCGCTAATTATATCATTTCAACTATAAGGAGATACAACAAATCAATGTTATATCAAACCCCACTACAACTGAAAACACAACTATTAGCAGAAATCTGGCGGCAGTAAGCAAATTGTTTTGTATGAGGGAACTTTGGCAGTAAACTGGATGACGTACCCCAGGCTACGGTGTGCTTTAGGGGACAAACATAAGAGGTAGCCGCTTCAGACTTAAGCAAGTTGATAATTAGGCCTATTGCTATTGTGCCCATTGCCCAATTAACATATAAAGGCTCAAAACTATTTTTAAACATATTTATTTTAGTTAATCCATTTGGTTTATGTGTTAAATATGTTATACAACTCAATAGCTCGTATTTCACCATGTTTTCCAGCTTTTTTAAAAATGAGAACTCACGCCCAAGGGGGCGTGGGACGTGGTGTGAGGGAGCGTTGCCCCCTCACGCCCCCTCTTGGCGCCGGCCGTGCTACCCCAGAAGGTCTGGATTCGAGTCCCAGCTGGGCAACTCTACTCCCCTTCGCTACAAATGGTGTCAGAAGTGGGATGGCTACCATTTTGTGTGAGCCGTAATTCCATGTGAGAAACCCCCAGGATTGGTGACCCCGGTGTGAGGGACCCCAGTGATGGGTGAAGCATTGATGATGGGGCACACTGGATGGGAAAAGCATGTTGGGCAGTGGCGTGGGGGACACCATGGGTGTGTGAAGCGCACAGGTGCACTTCCCGAAGGGGAAGGCAGTGTGATGGAGTGACCATCACTAGGGTTGTGGGTGTGTTCTGACTGTCATGCCAACGAGCCTGGCTCTTTGGTGTAGCGGTCAGAGCCCCAGTTTACTACCCCAGAAGGTCTGGGTTTGAGTCCTAGCTGGGCAGCTCTATTCCCCTTCGATACAGAGAGAGAGAGAGTACACACATCTGTTATACACAGCACACACATGTACATGCCAATACACACACACACAGGTCTTAATTATATGTATTTATAGGTCTTATTTATATGCCTGTGTGCGTTTGTATGTGTGTGTGAATGCACATCTCTGTGCATGTGTGCACGTGACCTCTGTTCAAACGGTCTATACCTTTGAGCAGGCCAGCCACTGTTGCCATCCATTGTTTCTTTCTTTTCCATTCTTCACTCTCCATTGAGCTCTTATCTTGCGTGTGTGTGTGTGTGTGTGTGTGTGTGTGTGTGTGTGTGTGTGTGTGTGTGTGTCTGTGTCTGTGTCTGTGTCTGTGTCTGTGTCTGTGTCTGTGTCTGTATCTGTGTCTGTGTCTGTGTGAGTGTGTACGACAACCCTGTACTCCCAGCCACTATCTTTCAACATGCCTTTTGTGCGACTTTGTTTCTTTCTATATTTCTCTTTTTTTCCCCCTTTAAATTCTCTTTTTATTTCCGCCAACTCTCACACTATCTTTCCCTATCTCATTGTTCTTCCTCCCTGCACACATCTTTTGTTGAGAGCTTTTTTTTAACGTTTTTACTTTTTACAAAAGTAAAGCAGCAGAAATATTGCTTTACTGACAGGTTAGGTTTAGACATGAGTTTGGCGGGGCAACAGCTTAGCATTTAGCATTGCGTTTAGCAACAGAAATTTGCAGACACAGCAGGAAGACTGTGCTAACCTCATCACATGACAAATGTGCTTTCCCACAGTTTTGAGGACCACACAGTGGTGGACAAAGTAAAAGTAAAAGTACTTTTGTGGTGTAATTACAACAGTAGCACATGATATTTCATAGCTGTTACACTGCTGTTACACCGTTTACTCCATTACTACCTATTGAGATAGACTTTGTTATTACTGAAAAACAATAAAAAAAAAACCTAACAAGGACCCACCACAAACTCAACTCGACCTGTGCAGAATCAACTTATCGTGAGACAAGTACATTGGTCTACTTTTTACTCAGATAAGTTACCTGTGTTGGAAATAAACTGTGTTTCTTTTTTAACTTTTACTTTTACTTTCTCTACCACTGGGACCACAACTTAACTTACAGTGGCGTTGCATCTCAACATAGAGTGCACTGGCGTGAATTGTAGTTTTATTTGCTCGAACTCTCACACTATCTTTCCCTATCTCATTGTTCTTGCTCCCTTCACACATCTTTTGTTGAGAGTTTTTTTCTCCAACGTTTTTACCTTTGACAAAAGTAAAGCAGCAGAAATATTGCTTTACTGACAGGTTAGGTTTAGACATGAGTTTGGCGGGGCAACAGCTTAGCATTTAGCATTGCGTTTAGCAACAGAATTTTGCAGACACAGCGGGAAGACTGTGCTAACCTCATCACATGACAAATGTGCTTTCCCACATTTTTGAGGACCACACAGTGGTGGACAAAGTAAAAGTAAAAGTACTTTTGTGGTGTAATTACAACAGTAGCACATGATATTTCATAGCTGTTACACTGCTGTTACACCGTTTACTCCATTACTACCTATTGAGATAGACTTTGTTATTACTGAAAAACAATTTTAAAAAAAACCTAACAAGGACCCACCACAAACTCAACCCGACCTGTGCAGAATCAACTTATCGTGAGACAAGTACATTGGTCTACTTTTTACTCAGATAAGTTACCTGTGTTGGAAAGAAACTGTGTTTCTTTTTTAACTTTTACTTTTACTTTCTCTACCACTGGGACCACAACTTAACTTACAATGGCGTCGCATCTCAACATGGAGTGCACTGGCGTGAATTGTAGTTTTATTTGTTCGAACTCTCACACTATCTTTCCCTATCTCATTATATCCCCGAAACGCGGAGCGTCGGGGATGTAATGGTTTTGCGTGCACCGCCGCCGCCGCGTCCGCCGCCGCCGCCGCGTAAGGTCTTTCGTGTTAACGCGATAACTTTTGAACGGATGTTTGGATTTGTCCCAGATTTGGTGTGTGAATGCTCTAGGGCAGGTTCATGAACTGATTCGAGTTTGGAGGTCAACAATTTCAAGATGGCCGAATTCAAGATGGCCTAATTTTTGATTTGCCCGGTAACTCCTTAATTTAATGGTTCACCATTTTAGTGAATCTACCATATCAGGTAGGCCTACAGTGTAATAACCAGTGTAACAATATTTAATACCATGTAATACTAGTGTAATACCAGTGTAAAAATAGGCAATACCAGGTACAGTGAAATAACCAGTGTAACAATATGTAATACCATGTAATACTAGTGTAATACCAGTGTACAAATATGCAATACCATGTAATACCACTTACACACAAATAGCCTACATGATATAAGTACAAAATTGGTACATGCTGTCACACTGGTATGACGTGGTATTAAATATTGTTACACTGGTTATTACACTGTACCTAATGTAGTATATCCACTGTAATAGTGAACCATTAAAACAGTGTTACCATTTGCCCCATTTTTTCCTTCATTTTCACAATAGTCATTTGGTTTTAAGCCTCTGCACGTCATTGATCTATGTATAGATATTAAATATATTTATTTTATATTTTGTATTTATCATAAACGTTCATGAAAAGGTGGACGGGAGTGGTAGGAATGATTGGGGACTGGAAGCGTCGCGTTTCGGGGATATACCTTAAGCAGTCGAAGGCGACTGCACAGGCAGTCTAGTTGTTCTTGCTCCCTTCACACATCTTTTGTTGAGAGTTTTTTTCTCCAACGTTTTTACCTTTTACAAAAGTAAAGCAGCAGAAATATTGCTTTACTGACAGGTTAGGTTTAGACATGAGTTTGGCCAGGCAACAGCAGACCATTTTCACGTTTTAGCAACAGAAATTTGCAGACACAGAGGGAAAACTGTGCTAACCTCATCACGTGACAAATGTGCTTTCCCACAATGTTGAGGACCACAACTTAACTTACATAGGCGTCGCATCAATCTCAACATGGAATGCACTAGCGTGAATTCTCGTTTTATTTGCTCAAACTCTCACACTCTCTTTCCCTATCTCATTGTTCTTGGTCCCTATACACATCTTTCAGTGTTTTTTGTTATCTGTTGTCTTTTTCTCTCTGCCCTAGCAACCCCCGTCCCCCCTCCGCCCTTTATTCCACTTCACCATCTCTCTCCCTTTGTGCTTGGCATTCAAAGTGTGTTGCGATTCAAATCCCCTTCTTTTCTCATTTCTATTTGGTTTTACCTCTTCTCCTCTTCTCTTTCTCTCCCATCCTTTTTTGCAGCGAAGGGCAATCAGTAATCAGAAGTTAGAATCTAGTGCCACATATTCCAAATGGCCTGGGACTTTTGCCTTTTTGACGACTCTGTCTCCACTCGCTGTTAACTGTCTTATCACAAATAAAGGCAAAAAGGCTAAAAAATATCTTCCAATTTTAACCCGGCGATTGCCCTGTCCTATAGATATGAACACTCAATACCGTGTTGACCACTCCCTTGTATTGCAATGAATGGCTCAAGTCAGACCAGTTTAGCCGAACTCCAG
>NC_085877.1:18576899-18584399 GCF_034702125.1 Engraulis encrasicolus | reverse complement strand
AACAACGCTGTAGGGGCGAAAGTGTGTGCACCAAACCAGCACTCTTAGTGTTACCATCTCTCGCACGTTTGCACATCAATTTAGGGCAATCAGCTATGACATGGTCAGAATTACTGCAGTAGAAACAGCCTGGCTTATCGGACGGTACAGACGGCGACGTTGTGCCATTGCGATTACTAGACACAGGAGACGGTGGGCGAGGTCTGGCATAGGCACGGTCCTGGTGGATGAGAGTGTACTCATCCGCCAGGACACATGCAACGGACAGGGTTTTCGGTTTCTGCTTGCTTACATGTGTTGCAACAGAAGGCGGCAAACAGTTGATAAATCCTTCGAGAAGTATTAACTCGCGTAGTTTTGCCCGGTCATCTGCTTTGACTACAGCACACCAACACTCAAACGAAGTTTCCTTCTTCCGGCCAAACTCGACATATATCTGATCCGCTTTCTTTCGGAGCTTACGGAATGTCTGGCGATACGCCTCGGGGGTTAACTGGTAACCGCGCAGAATGGCATCTTTTACATCGGCGTAGATGACACTATTCGCAACTGGGAGAGACGAGTAAATTTCCTGGGCTTTCCCAGTCAAAACACACTGGAGGAGAGAGGCCCACTGATCTTTTGGCCACGCAAAGTTAGTTGCAACCCTCTCAAAGTGCGGAAAATACCACTCAACGTCAGTCTCAGAGAAGGGGGGCACCAATTTGATATTCTTCGCGTTTTGTTTTTGCCCTTTTCCGCTTCTAATTTTAGGCGGTCACGCTCCAACTCTAGTCGCTGTTTTGCAAGTTCTGTCTCTAACTCTAAACGTCGCTGCTCGAGGTCTAACTCTCGCAGACGGATAGTTTCAGAGGGACTATGCGGAGCGGAGGGAGAAGTCGGTGATGTGTTTTTGACTGGCGTACGAGGTGGCAATACCCCAGTTTCGGCGAAGACGTCGAAGAGTTTCCTTTTAATGCTATCTTTGGTCTTCTGCTCCTCAGTGTCTAACGCGATGTTGTATTGTTTGGCCACTTCCAACAATTCGGGTTTGCTAAAACGATGCAGTTTAGTGCGTGACGGGGATTCAACAAAACCTTTGATGGCGGCCATGATTAACGGACAGCAGATCAATCACGGGATAGTTGTAACAATTCCAGTGTGCAACAAACCGGCAAATAACAGGCACATAGATTAAATGAAAATGCTCCCGAGCCAAGTAGCAGCAAGTCAAGGCCAAAAGGCATTGAAATGGAGCTACAAACAAGCTACAATTAGTAGCGACAGGTGGTTAATTAAGACAGGCACAGACGTGCAAACAGGACCACAAAAACAGACTTCCCAAAAAAACAGGCAGTTTGGCACGTGCATTGGGGGGACAAGTGGCGAGTGAAAAATACCTGGGCGAGGGTGGGTCCTACTCTACTCCTACTCTGTAAAAGAGAGAAAACAAAATCCTATCTGACTGCGTTTCTTCTTTGACATACCCAGCTCGAGGCTTCAGGGAGCCCCCTCCTGGGATAGCCACAAAAACGACTGAGAAAAGGAAAAGAAAAACACCCAAGCCCAAAAGCGATACTCACCACGGGGAAAAAGCGCAGCACAGCCAAAATGCGAACATGACTACAAAAATGAGATGCGAGAGGTCTAGGGGGGGATATATCCCGGGAGAGCGCCCAATATGTTACAAAACATAACATAAAAGGGACTCGAGATGGAAAAACGGTATAGAAAAGATATTTATTAAATGGAGTCTAGGGGTGAAACAGAACGAGGAGCCGAGCTCCTTGCAAAACAGAACCAAAAAACGCTTTCAAAAAGCCAGCAAAGGTGAAGAAAAAAAGCACGGTAGTCAGGGCACAGGGGAAGCGACAGGCCGGATGCTCGGCGGAGAAGGAGGAAGGGTCGTCCACCCTCCAGTTATAGGCGCCGCTCCTCCCCCAAGCCACAGGTGTGGCAACTGATCGGCGCCGCGAATCTACAAAGGGACAATAATCAAATTAACGGGCCCCAACAAGACAGTGATTGAAGGGGGGGGGACCAAACTAAACCCGGAGGTAACAAAAGTGCAAAGGGGCATGGTCTTTGAAATGCTTATGAAATGTTCTTCTTTCTCCTTGAAATGTTCATGTAGTTTTCTTCAGTGTGCTGATGAGTCTGATGGCTTGTGGAAGGAACTTGTTTCCCAGTTGCCTTGTGGTGACACCGCATGCTGCGGTAGCGCTTCCCTGATGGTAGTAGGTAGAACAGCTTGAGTGCTGGGTGGGTGGGGCATTTGATGATATTCATAGCAATATTAATAACTAGAAGCACTCAGAGAATGCAGACCTCCGCCAAGGAAGCTGCTTGATGGAACATTTTACAATGTCTTTCTGCCTTCTTTTGTGTCTTTTTGGAGTTTCCGCGATTACATTTCTGGTCTCTTGGGGCGCCTAGATTTATAGGCCAGCAATGGTGAAGAATTTTTCCTGGTTCCGGTTCGTGCTCCGGATCACCACCAGAATTTAATCAGTTGTTCCTTGGGTCATTACTAACAACTCCACAAAGTTTCAGCCAAATCTGTTGGCAAGTTTTAGAGTTATTCTGTTGACAGACAGAAAGACAGACAGATAAACAGACAGACAAACAGACAAACCAACGCGACTGAAAACATTACCTCCTTGGCGGAGGTAATAATTATAACAAAATAATAATAGATAGATTAAATTAACACCAATATATTTTTTTTAAAAGATGATATTAAGCTTTAAAAAAATGTGCAGTAGATGCATCTGTGGATGCATGTGAATGTGTATAGCCTTGCTTTTGTGCTTGCATGTGTGGTAAGGCCCATTTCCCCCGTCCATCTATTTGTGTATTCTACACCCCATGCCTTGGCATGTGAGCTATTTTGTTCTTGACCCCTCCATGCCCCCTACTTTGTCTCAAAGTGATGAGGTCATCAGTATGAGCCAACAAAGCCCTGGCCCAGCAGGTGGTCTCTCTGACCTATGGACGCATCTCAGAATGAGCTAAGGTGTGTGTGTGTGTGTGTGTGTGTGTGTGTGTGTGTGTGTGTGTGTGTGTGTGTGTGTGTGTGTGTGTGTGTGTGTGTGTGTGTGTGTGTGTGTGTGTGTGTGTGTGTGTGTCTAAGAATGAGCTAGGCAAGAGTAGTAGCACTCAATGGCAGGCACACACACACACACACACATACGTACGCACGCACGCACGCACACACACTCACACATACACAGGGAAGCCAGCATCAACCTCCACCTATGACCCTTTCTGCAGCATTCCTGCTTAGAATCAGAAATCGTTTGTCTCTTTTAATGGAGTCAGCATTCCCTCTAATACACTCACAATCCCCACCCCCCTGACACGCACACACGCACACACAGACACACACACGCACACACGCACGCACACGCGCGCACACACACACACACACACACACACACACACACACACACACACACACACACACACACACACACACACACACAAACACACACACACACACAAGGTTTAGCTGAAAAAAAAAACAAAGTACTGTATATGCATGCACATATTGTAGCTGCCCATTTAAAGTGTTTATGAAACGAAAACAAACGGTCATTCCCATTAAAGCCTTGTTTTTTCTGATAGCATTGATGAGACTTTGAACCCAATCATCCTGGAGGAACTTGTGAAAATGGCAACTCAAAGTGTGAATTCTGTGAAATTTGGTGTGACTAATGAGCTGGGCTGTGACATCATAGAGGGGAGTCCCTGGTTTGCTAGTATGGCGATCTGAGAAAACAACACACATTTGATGGACCCATATCTTATAAAGGAACCAAAATTTTAATACAAACATCAGCGTGTCGAAAAACAACCTCATGAGAAAAAAAAACAGCAGCACAAATCTATTTCAGAGGCACTGATACATCTGCAGAAAGTGACATGTCTGACAGGCGAAGTGACGATTGTTGACATAGCCTGACAGTTCGTTTTGTTTATGGTTACGGTTGCTAAGGGCGCTTTGCCATGACCCACAGATGACATGGCGTGTGTATTTGTTGACAAATGGGGGGCATTTTGATTCAATTGCGCGATATAGTGTGATTGAAATGCATGTAGGCTACATGCAAAAATATCATCAACTAGAGAAAAAACGGAGGTATTAGGCTGTTGGAAAAACGCCCTATATAGCCTGAGTCCTCAGCATATTTTTAGCGTTTATCATTATTATTATTTTTTGTGCTCAAAGTCACAGGCGTCGCGTGTCCCTCAGCCGGACTCTGAGGACGAGGTGTGTCCAAACGTCAGCCACACGTGCACCACAATACTAAAAACAAACAATCAACGCTTCGAAGTAGGCCTACGCTATGTGCATCTCTGTTTATTCGCTAAGCAGTAGCAGGACTTTTTCTAGGATTTTTTGGCAAGAGGGAGCATCATGGCAGGTTACAGGGGGTGAAGGGGGGTGTTCCCCCCCATGAATGAGAAATGTATTAGGGGCGCTCAAATATATATATATGTAAAAATAAAAGTATGAGGGTGCACCCACGGAGGTATGAGGGTGGAGCGCCCCTATTTCCTCGTTCAGAAAAAGCCCTGAGTAGCCCAATCTGTGAGTTGGCTGTCCTCGACTGAGAGCACCACGCTGATGTGCGGATATCCTCCCAAAACCAATTTATTGACCAGTTGAATGGCAATCAATAAAAAGTGCATATTCCGAGAGCATTCGCATCGGTTTGGCATGTAATGTGCATTACCCTTTCCTGAAAACAACATACAAAGCAGATGGACAAGGTAAAACGAGTAGCCTAAAGCAAATCAGTGCACTCACCTGTCTTCGTGCCCGAGCAGTTACAGGGACAGTTTCAGTCTGCACGCCTGCGATGTCAATTGTTGGAACTGCTTGAGGCAATAGCATTCTCTTCAGTCCAACCATGCCCGTGACCTCCACATTTGTGGTGAAGCACAAGGGGTGGAAATGTGCCGAACACAACAGTGACCACGAGCTTGCTTCAAAACCACGCATTGGATCCACAGAGCCCTAGCTTGATTTAGCCTTCTCCTTGTCGGCCACAGTTCCATCATTCTTCACAGAAGGGAACTTGTGCAAAGATATTCCTTCTGTCAAGTAGCCATTTTTGCAGCTGGCACCGTTCGGCCCTCCAGCAACACACTGCTTGACACTGCGCTTTGTTTTGGTACTAGCCGCCATTGATCTGAACAAGGTGGAATGAGGTGAACTCACCCCTTCTATGTCACGCATATCATTTGCATAAAATTTGCATGTCACCAAAAAAACACTTTTTGGGAACGTTTTAACATGACTTTTAGGACAAAATATCACCCAGACAATATCCCATTTTATTCACAAGGCTTAGAACTTTCAGAATCTGTCCTGGAAATGGTCAAATTCCTTTACTTTGTTTTCGTTTCATAAACACTTTAAATTCCCTTCTTTCCCACTCGGTGACCTGTCCAGTCTTAAATCTCTCCCTCTCTTTTCTTCTCTCTCACTCTCTCTTTCTCCTTCTCTTTCTCTCTCTCCCTCTCTCGCTCTCTGTCCCTCTCTCTCTTCTCTTTCTCTCACTGTCTCTCTCTATCTCTATCATACCTAATCTCTCTGTCTTCCTCTCCGTCTCTCTGTCTCTCTGTCTCTCTGTCTCTGTCTCTCTCTCTCTCTCTCTCTCTCTCTCTCTCTCTCTCTCTCTCTCTCTCTCTCTCTCTCTCTCTCTCTCTCTCCCTCTCTCTCTCGCACTCTCCATTTCCACATCCATTTCTCACCCCCACAGTCACCCTTTTCTCACCTGTCCCCAAACTGCATTTGGAGCGAAGCAGCATGACCATATGACTGTCCTCAGGTGCTCCGGGGCATAGAGAGAGAGAGAGAGAGAGAGAGAGAGAGAGAGAGAGAGAGAGAGAGAGAGAGAGACAGAGAGAGAGAGAGAGAGACAGAGAGAGAGAGAGACAGAGAGAGACAGAGACAGAGACAGAGACAGAGACAGACAGAGATGATAGGGTTTGGGGAGATGGAGAGAAAGGGCAACACAGAACACAACAAAAAAAGATGAAAGGGGGAATGTAGTAAAACATTAAAGACTAGAAATACACTCAGAGAGTGCAGACCTCCACCAACAAAGCTGTTTGATAGACCATTTGACTATGTTACAACCTATTTTTTCACATTTTTTCAAGGTTTTTTTTTTAAAGATTTTGTGGAGTTAGAAACTGGAATGTTAAAATTCACACCATCCTGCAATGGGGAAGAATCTTTTTTAAAAATCCTGTACCTGGACACACTAACATTTAATCATTTATTCCTTGTGTCATTTCCAACAACTCCACAAAATTTCATAAAAATATGTGCATGACGTTTTGAGTTGCCCTGCTGACAGACAAACAGACAGACAAACCAACATGACCGTAAAGCATAAGCTCTTTGGCGGAGGTAACAATGAAGTTGGACCAGGATCTTCCTTGCACATTACTATAGAAAGAATGCAAATAGATGCAGTATATGTCTGAGACAAAAATGAATACATATATTTCCTCTTCTTAAAATATGTAAATTGGAAAAGCAAAAATTGCACTCGATCGTATATTACAAATATATGCATAGTCTCTTTGTCTCTGTTTCTTTAGGCTGTGGTGGGAGCGCATACAAATATGGGACATTTGAATGTGGAACTGAATTGATTATGTAAAAGGCAAATATCCAGAGGGTATAGTTTTAGGCAACTGGACTTCTTGGGTTTCTTTATAGAAAGATGTTTCATTCATCAACTAAGGAGCGTCATGAATTCCTGGACCCCATTTCTCGAAAGCATCATTTCTAACCATTTAGCAACTTAGTTGGTTGCCAGTGTGAAATTGCATTGCAACCTCCTAAGTTGCTACTTTAGTTTGCATTGACGCTGTCACGAAACACACCCCTGAGCAAGAAGTTAAGAAGGCTAGGAGTTTTACAGTATGCCTTTAGACCAACCACAACCATCTCATTGCTTTACATTGCCTTACATTACAATGGGCTGATGATTTTATACAAAGTAACTTAGTTCTACAGTTATTTACAGGGCATTGGTTACAGTCCCTGAAGCAGTATGGGATTAGATTGCTTTGGGCACCACCTTAGGATTCAAACCTGCATCCATCTGAACTAATGCCATTCCCTTAATCGCTAGGTCGGGAGAGAATAATCAAAGCCATGCTTAGGAAAGTCCTTAACAAGATGGTCGCTGTGTGAAAGAACTTTTTTTCACACCGAAATTTTGACAGAGAGCGCGAGAGAGAGAGAGAGAGAGAGAGAGAGAGAGAGAGAGAGAGAGAGAGAAGGCCTACAGAGGAAGGAAGACACAAGTATTAAAGGATAACTGCGGTATTTTCAACATTAAGCCTCATTTCCGAGTTGTCTGCAATGTTCTAGAACTCCCCTCACCGTTTTTTTGATGTTCACTGCTGTCTTGGGTATTTGCCTAATTTTGATTCATCCCAACCTGCTTCACCTGCTTCCTTAAAAGCACCAAAAACGAACATTTTCATAAA